>NW_017534597.1:826451-829958 GCF_001853355.1 Bactrocera latifrons
CTGTGTAACTCACCGAACACTAACACAAACTCTAAGCACATGGCAACTTCAACAACAATATACACACATATAKTTATGATTACTAACTTACAAAAACAAAAAAAAAAATCATACCTATGCGTGTAAGATACTTATAATTAATTTATGTGTTTGTGCACYCATGCGTATGATGAACATTTTTCTCTTAGTTTTTCTGTCAACAAATTAATTGTCCTTAATTCAATTCTTTGCACGAAATTGAGTAACTATCTGATCATTTTCTTTAGTGTACCCAAAAGAGTACTATTTGCTATACCTTCCTGGAATGTATTTAATTTTTACCACAAACTCACAACATATACACATATACTTAAACTTTTTGCTTTCAACGAGTCTGCTGCCGTTGAGTAGGCAATAATTTGGTCTTAAAGCCACTTGAGTTATTTGCAACAATCATATGGTGAGCACGTACTCATTAAGACCATAGAGGCGACCACGAATGACTTCAAAGTCAGCACAGAAGCATGCAGAAAAAGTCATACGGTATGATGAATTCATGTACATATGCATGTGTGTTCACGTGTGGGCGTGTGTTACAATGAACATGCGCGTGCTGAAAATGCCAAACTTTGGMCAACAAAAGAAAAAAGACAACAAACCAACCACAACTCTCAGGCAGGCAACGCAACTTCTATTTCTCACAGCCAAAGTTAATGCTCGTACACAGCAGCCGCCGAAACTAACGTTTGCATTGTGTTGGAATCAAATTAGCGCAGAAAGTGGCGCGAAATTTAATGGCTTAAGGAAAACGCAATGCCACTGCGGCACAACAAAGCGGTAAGAAAAATATAAGGAAATTGTGTTGCTGGCAAAGTAGCCGTCCATGCGTGTCGCTTCTAATCAGGCAAAAACCTTAACTTAACGCCACTCAACTGCCTAGTAAAGAGAGTATATATATGTGGAACTGTGGAGTATATGTGGGCGCTGCATTCGATTTGCTGTGTGTTAATTGCGTCATAATAATCGTTGCTGAAATTTAATGTACTGTGACTTTTTAATAAGTGCTTTGTCGTCTTCAAACAAAACAAAATTTCTTTGCTGACGTTTGAAGTTTTATGAATGTATTCACGTGTGAATGCTTTAAAATTTTTTTTATATTAAGTTTACTACGCCATTTTTAACACTCATAAGGTAACGCCAGAGACCCTTTAAAGCATTTATATAAGTGATAAGGTGAGCCGCTTTAGCCATGTCTGTCTGTCCGCTGTGAAGTAGTCCCTCAGTTTTTAAGATATCGATCTGAAAATCTGCACAATTGTTTGGATCGAAGCACTAAAATATAGCTGCCACGCAATTAAGTTTTTGTATTGAAAACTTTTTTATTCGACGAGATATCTTCACAAAGTTTGATGTGACTAATTGCTCAAAGCATTACTATAATCTCTGAACAAATTGTTTAGATCGGAGTGTTATAACTTATAGCTGTYATACAAATTGAACGATTGGGACAAGTCCTTGTATGAAAAACTTTTTTATTTGACAAGACATCTTTATGAAATTTAGCCCAYATTATTGTCGAAGGCAATGCAATAATATCCGACCCCACAAACTCATTTTTATTTTCTAAGTTATATATCATATACCCTTCACTGCTTCGGGGAAACTAACATTTTCTTGCTTTTTTTAAATTAATTTTTACCTTGATGTTTAGTTCAGATATAACTTTGGTAAGAAAATATGCTTTATGGTTTAGACGAGCTGGTTAAAAAAAAAACTTTTTCGAATAATCGAAATTAATGAAGGCTTTATTTAAGGAACACTGAACCAAAATGAATAATGTAAGAAGTAAGCAAAATAATTATCTATGCAAGACCAGTGAAAGTACTTAGTTGTTGTTTGAAATTGTAGGGTGAATTTAGGCGCAGAGTATTCTCGCCTCTGCCAGTGCTGCGAATAAGGCAGTTATGCACGTGAAAATTAAAAGAAAAAAATTTCTGATATTTTGACGTGAGAATTCTCGATAGAAAATGAGAGATTCTTCCGAATATTAAGTCAAAATAATGAATGTAAAAATGTTTATCAATATTGCCATGCATTAATAAACAACCCAATGAAGTAATGCTCCTTTTGCTTTTATCTTCACTTTTATATTGAAAAGTTAGCGTATTATTGCCAGACATAAATCATAATCGCCAAATGAAGCTGCGTGTTAAATTTTCTTCTCTTGTTATTTGCATTATTTATACCTACAWACATATGTTCACACATATTCATATGTRCGCAAGTGTTAAGCGTTGTTATTTACATTTCACGCTTATGATAATAAAATGCTCGAGCGCACGCTCAAGCAATGAAGCTTCGAAAATTCAAGCTTCAAGAATTGAGTAGCTACTCATCTTAAGCATACATATGTATATGTACTTATGCTAGTTGTCATACCATTATGCTGCACAATTGCTTATAAATCAAGCGTCATCATGGATAATTAAGCTCCTCTGGTGAAATTTACATAAAAAAATACTGATATTTTCATTATCCTCGCTTATTACGCGCTTGAGTGATSGGTATTTTGTTTGCGTGTTGATATTTCTAATCGATGAAGTTAATTGCATATTCTCAAAGCATATTTCCATTATGAATAKTTTCGTTTGCGTTATGATAATTAAAAATGGATTTCTCAAATTCACTCAACTGCTTAGCTAATGAGATTCAAATTTATTGCAAGTTAGTGTGCGGGAAGTAGAGAGGGAGCAAAATCTCTCGAAGCACTAACATGACAAAAATACAACAACACTCAGGCAGTACACATAATTTCAATATTCCTAAAGCTTAATATTTATTCCTTATTCGCTCATAAATTTCACTTAGTTCCCTTCCCGTACTTTGTWAGTTACGCAAATTTCTTCTCACTCACAATTTGCCGCATAACTTTCCTTTTCTTGCCTGTTTCAATGAATTTGCATTTCAAAAACTTGCGCATTTTAATCAATTATATAAAAGCACTCTCTTCATTTCCTCACATCAAATTGTTAATGTGAATTTTGAACATTCACTTCATTTATTCTGGTTATGATGGACGATACATAGAAATCTTAATTATCAATTACAGACCTTTTTATCCTTTATCTATATTACTAAATTAGGCTTATTGCCGAAAACAAGATTTTTCTGAAAAGAAGTAGTCGAAAATTTTACATATAATGAAACCTTTTCAAAAAGAAAGATAAAACAACAAAATCGAAAGACTTTCAGTTATTTTATAGTAGCGGATGTAAAAAAGTTAGTTTAAATCGTTTAATATTGTCTTTTATTGCATTTTCTGAGAAACTTACCATATTACTTAAAATATAAAATACTTTTTTATAATATCAGAAAAATACAATACAATATATGAACAAAAATAGAGCTCACCAAAGTAAAAAAATATGCTAATATTTCGAAGAGAGAGTTTTCTATCAAGAAAGAGATATTTTCCGAATAATAAGGGATTATATACATACAGTTAGAAGGCCGAAGAAAAGCGAATTT
>NW_017534597.1:830523-832834 GCF_001853355.1 Bactrocera latifrons
TTGCAAAAGCGGACATGGCTAAATCGACTCAGCTCGACATACTGATCATTTATTTCGAATTCTGATCAAAATTTCGACATTTTTTTCGATTAATTGCTAAAAAATATATTTAAGCAGCTCGTGCTAAAATTTGAGATTTATCGGCTTAGCCGTTTTCGGGTAATGCTGGTCACCGCCTTTGAAAACACCATCAAAACAATCACTCTGGAACGCCTTTTAAAATATGCGTGTTACTTCGAAAATATTCACCGGAACGATATGCAAAACCGTGTTTAAGCCTTAAAAATTCAACCACTTCATTATGTTCTTTTAAATTATTGTTATTATAACTTTAAGGGCTGCTTGGTTTTTTTCATAAGAAAAATGGTTTAAAAACTATACATCAAATATGCTATCTTCATAAAGTACACCATGACGTATGCGCAATACAGATTTATACGTGAATTGCGCTATATTCGTAAAGTACACCATGACATATGAGCAATACAGAATCCGTTCCAACGACAGTCGTGTCTAAGTAACCGTAACGGACCAGGTTTTTTATTCGGTTAAGGACTGTAAACTTGGCACCATGCCTCGAAATTACTTGAGGAATGTTTTTTGCAGCTACAACAACAACAACAATACAGAATATATGAAACACTGGTATGAACTTTAATTGCGTATAACTTTAAACAAACGTTTTCATAGAAAAATTCAATATGAATTTTTTGTAGAACGTAAAATTTGTATTGGAGTACACTATTTTCAAAATTGTAGGGTTACTGGTTTTATGCAAAATATCAAAAAATACAGTGGAAAAAAACATGGTTTCAAGCTCTTTTACGAAGGATAATGGTTTTAAGACAAAAACTGAAACTTCAAGGTTACTTCTACAAAGAAAACAAACTAGTGAAATAGCGCATACCCTAATATATAAGCATATATAATATTCCTTTGGCTTTCCCTAGAAGAAATAAAATTTTTGATGCCTATGCATAAAGGTCCATAAATATTCCACCTTTATGCATAAACATCAGTATACGCCAAACTGTACGAACTTATTGCGATACTCAACATACCTCAGTGAGTTAAAGAAGATCATCATTGAGTTGAGCATCACTACTCAAGAGAGCGAAAGCAATAAAAAGCCAGCTGACCCAAAATTAATACCTATAAGAAGTAAAAAAGAAGTCAGTTGACGAAAGCAACTGTGCTGGAATTCTTTATTATACTTATCAGCATTTCCAACGAAAAATTRCTATTTTAACTTTTATATAACATTCTCCTCTAGCCATAATCCGATCCCTTATTTATTATTTACGAAGTTTGTGTTTTTTATAGGACTTTTAACATAAGCGCTAACYGGAAGTTCTTCATGTAGTAGTTTACAATCACATAAACTCATAAATCGGCTTACACTAATCCACTTACTTACACTTTAATACCTTCTTATCATATCCAACATACATTTTTACTCCAAATTTCGTAGCATTACTCATAGCAATTTTACGTAATAATTCCTTAAATCACATAACAGCTTGTGTATGTGTCTATATATTGCTACAAGTTCGAGTTAATCTGTGATTGTTTGTTGTTTTCAATACCATCGGTGAACTTTTACCAACCTCCAATATAAATAGAAAATTTATTGAGTAAACCCACCCAACATTTCCTCTCCATTAAATCACTGATGTGGTGAAAGACATGTACAAAGCTGTGAAGTTGTAAACGCTTTAAGCTTTGGGAATTTCAACTGAGTGCCACTTGTGTATGTATGCGTGTGTGGTTTTCAACTTGTTAATGCTTATGTGCGAAAATTTTCCGAAATAAGCTAAATAGGGGACACTCACATATTTTTCAATTTCGATTGCCGTTTATTGYCTGCAATCTCACCTTCCTCATTTGTCTATCATTTCGTTCACAAAAAGGCTATCGAATTTTTTTAACATTTCTCTCATCCACTCGACACAACCCTTTTTTGAGCACTTGACAAATTGTGTGGAATCCAACTTGCATAAATTTGGTTACAATCAAATATTAATGCAATATTGAAAGTATGTTAGTCCCTTTAATGCCTTTAGTTGTCTCAATCTCACTATAATTATTAAATTTAAAATTTTTGAAAATAAAAAAAATTGTCTACTGCCACTAAAGGACATACTATCTACGAGTGTATTCCAATAATAAAAGTTCTATTTATGGTTATGCAGAAAAAATTAAGGAACATTATTAATAAAAAAAAAAAAACATGAAGGAGTATATAGCTGGTTAGCAAACATTTTTGAATTTGATAACTAAAATCTCTGCTTGATACAAATTTTTTATAAAA
>NW_017534597.1:832871-856265 GCF_001853355.1 Bactrocera latifrons
TATAAAAAAATTCATTAAAAAAAAATTATAAAATATCTTTCCAAAATTAGCACTATGCGCATAATGCAAGTAATGGATGCTAAAAGAACTAATTTATCTTTCGTTATGCAAAACAAAAAAGGAATACAATATCTTGTGGTATTGCCAGACACATTAAAGCCCACTCGCCTAGTTATACTCAATCTGTAACATTGTATTTGTTTTCTTCTCATTAGCAGCATGCCATTCGCTTTTGTCAGTAATTACCACGATTTGTATGTATGTGCGGTAAAAATAAAAGATATTGTCGAACATTTATCTTTAGCTTTGCTTTGGAAATGTGCTAATTTATCAATAATTTCAAGTAATGCTTTGACGCCGAAGTAATTTGCCAAATTCAGAACATTATTGTGGTTAGACTGCAAACCCACCTGCATACATACATACCATATATAATATAAGTACATACATTTCCGAAGATGTAGTACAGCTTGTAAGTACATTATTTATTTATATTATTGAGATATGTATGGTATATATGCTTGGATTGAGCGATCATTTAGTAGTAATGATGAAATGTCTAATGAAAGGGATCTTTATAGACGGATGATGGATATATAAAGAGTTTAATTTGGGAATCATAGGTATATTTGGAAAAAAATTTACATATACTTATACATAGGTATATCTGAAATAAAAAAAAAATTAGAAATGTAGAATAATGGCCCAATGTCTGGAACTGCGGAAAGGTTTGCAAAAGGTTTCATGAAATGGCGACATCCGAAAAAAACAATTGTTGTAACTTTTTTTGGACTATTTAAATTTGGGATATGTATAATACAAGACATAAGCAAGTCTATAGCAAGATCATTCAAGTAAATTAAAGTCTTACACGTGTTTCCTCAGGTAAAAAACATCCCTTTTTCAAACATTTTTTCTTATATAAAAATGAAATATAATATTTTAGTATAATATTTTGTTGTTACAAACATACAGTATTAGCAAATCTTTGAAATTCTTGGGAAAAAAGCATTTTAAACTCGGCCATTGCGACGTCATTTCCGGTAACGCCTCGAAAGAAAATGCACCCACCTTGGCAGGATAACTCTTTACAGGATCATCTACTGTTAAAAAATACGTGTTTTACTTAAAACCTTAACTAGGAACTTGAACGAAGGAAAAAACCTGAAAATTGGATTTTTAGCAGATTTCCTCACAAAAAAAAAAAAAAAACAATTTCGGTGAAAATTTGGCGACATCTTTTTTCAAATAGTTGTAATACAGAATTCTTTGTCCAACCTTTAATAATTGTATTTCGTAAAATTTCATGAAGAACGATTGAGTAGATCTCAAGAAATCTTGCCAAAAAACAGTTTAAAGATTAACTTACTTTTAGGTTAATATTCTAAAGGCGTCGCAGAATTTTATAAGAAAATAATAAATTCGAAAAATCGATTTTTTGAAGTCCGTAAACTCATGTAACCCCTTAAAGAACAGAATACACTTTTAAACTGCTTGAGCCTACATGTAGGCAATGAAAATATGAATGTATATTCAATTTATCAAAAGTTAATTCTTAATATCTCTTTTCAATGTCAATTTTTCGCTCATCTCTAAAAATTTCATCCCAAATTTGACAAAATTATCACCACTTATTTGCAGCTGCCATTCCAAATGCTTAGATGCAGCGTCATTCTCAACTCTTGTCCACCCACGCACTTACGGTAAGTACAAAGTTTTAACTGATGTAAATTTTTTAGTGAATTCACTCTTGTTTAAGTTTGGGTGTGTACTAAGCCTCAGATCAGCCGTGAGCGTGCGATTTATATGATATAATTTTTTATATAAACACATATACATGTATGTACATACCATAATGCGTCAAAATTTTCAAGGACATGAACTTTGTTACGCACGCATCAAAGTCGTGATTTTGTTTGTAATTTAATTACTTCGAGAGCACACTTTTTACTACCTGAAATACCATGTACATGAGTACGGTGAGTGACAGGTAAATGCTTGCAGCACTTAAGTGAATAATATCAAGCAACACAATGCCTCAGTATTACGTGATGGGCAAAATAACTACCAATTTTTTGTTGGGCCAAACTTTACGCGTATATTATGTAAAAATTTATTATTTTTAAATCAAGCTTGCAAAACAGAATTTGGCGGTTAAAAACATTACAATGTGGAATTTTCCGTTAATGTTTTATTGCGGATTTCTATAATTAAATTTTTGGTAAAATAATATTAAAAGCACCTTTTGCTATAAAAGCACTGTACTTTGCTAAGCTGGTGGCATTGTCCTTAAATGTTATGCCAACTATTAGCGCGATCTGTCAAACCAGTTTGTTGGAAGCACCTCAGTAGTGCGTTGCGATTTTTACAATATATAAAAATATCGAACAAAGAATTTGTCTAAAATTTTGTATTTCTAACCAAATTTCGTATGCGGAACTACTACGAATGTTCGAAAAGGTTTACGGTGATTCAGCTTTATGAGAAATACAAGCTTACGAGTAGTACAAAGTCTTCAAAGACGGTCGAGAGATCGTTGAAGACATGCCTCGTTCTCTTCGACCTTTTTAACTGATGAAAATATACAAAAAAATGAAGGCTGTGGTGCTTGAAAATCGTGAAATAACCATATTAAGAGAGCTCGACATCTCTCGCAAGTCCGGTAAAGCTCTTTTTTTTTTTTTAAACAGAGTACCGTAAACAGGTCTGATGGACATGCTTGATCGTGCGAAATTTGATCCCACATTCATAATATATATTATATAACTGCCGATGAGTCATGGGTTTATGAGTTTGATATGAAAATAAGTCAACAATCATCGGAATAGAGGGAAAAACGATCCGTAACCAAAAAAGTACCATTCGAAACGAACAGTAAAATGACAAGCATTAAAAATAGTTTACGCCTTTTTATCGATTTCCGGCAAAACTACGGATCCGATAAGATGAATGAGTATGGCAATATTGTAGATTATAAAACGATCTGTTTATAAAATTTATTAGAAAAACTCACTTAACTGAGTTTTTGGGTTTTTGTTTTTATTCTGCATACAATTTTTATCTTTGATGTTAATTATTCATTTTCTCTTCGTATATTTACCTTGAATTTTACAGAATAGCAAATATGAAGATTAGTAAGCCTATTTATTGTCTTAAATAAAGGTGGATATAAAAAATACCTTTAAGTTGGAATGTATCTCAAATTTCTAGGGGAGTATTCTATGCTCGAGGCGCAAATTTTAAGCGTTTTCTGGCATTTGATTAAAAAAAAAAAGCTTTCGATATTTTTGCCATCTTTGTTGGAGACCCTATATATAAATGATCAGCATGGTCAAGAGCTGGGCATGAGTCATCAAAAAAAATTTTATGAACAATTGAAAATTCAATAAAAATACCACAAAAATACCACATGACTTTTTTGACAACCTAATATAAATAGTCATGGTTAAATGGTGAGCTGAGTCAATTTAGCCATGCCTGTCTGTTTGTTGTTGCACTTTGTGCTAAAATGTTCTGTTAAATTTTCTCTTTCTGTAGTGCTATTTTATGCTAAGGATAGCACAACTTCTCCATTTTATTTTTGTCATTTAAATAAATGGTGATAGTTTGACCTCTACACCCCTTGACTACAACCTAAAAAAATACTACGTATTAGAAAATTGTTATTATCATTTTCGTTTTTAGCCATTCAAAATGAGCAAAAAACAGCCTCTAACATCAAAGTCGCAAAATGAAAATTAATGTTTTTCCATTCCCTGTAATATTGAGAAAATTTGAAAATTTTCTTATTTTAAAACTAAACTTTTTTCATGTTCAAAAGCCATTTGAAATAAACTCTTAATTTAGAAATGCTTCCATAGTCAGCACTGCGGATTTTTTGATTTCCCAATAACAAGTATTTAAGCTATTCTGATATTATCGTATTACAAGAAGCCACTGTGACAGTTGTAGGAATGATTTTATGTTTATTACTGGAATTTATTACAGGGAAATAGAAAATGCAAAAAGTTCGAAAAAAATCCGTTATAAAGAATTTATCAAAATTCTGGAAAATTTCGTTATGCAAAAATTGGTTATAGAGAAGCAAAATAGTAGGACTTTTTCATTTCAATTTAAAATGAAAACTTGTTTGTTGAAAATTTATTCCAAGCTTAGTGTGATTGTCACGGACATCTGTGTCAAATGATACATCAAAATAACTATTTAGTGTTTTGTATCCACTTGTTTGTCTGAAGTACTTAAAGTGCATTCGGCGATGAGTGAAGTTTTACAAAGAAGTTCCATTAAATTTTGTGTGCGGAAACAAATTTTTAGGTCCCGAAACATTCACAATGTTGGAAAAGGTCTTTGGTGATAGTTTTGTGTTTGTGAATCGACGATTAACAGTCAGAGATCTTTCTGGCATCCTTAGAATTTTCGGAAGGTTCAGTGAAAACCATTTTGAAAAGTATTTGGGACTAAGAAAAGTGAAAAAACGATTGGTTTCAAATCAATCAAAAAAAAAAAATCAAAAAAAAAAAAAACAAAAACGGCGTGAAACTATGTTTTCCACTACCAGGATGTCATGAAACGTATTTATAAGATGAATTTGTGAGCTATGCTTCGGATCCCGAAGCAGACGATCAATCGGCCGAATATTGTGGCAAAGGTGACCCGAAGTCGAAAAACCTCGGCGAAGCATATCAAAAGTCGGAAGTTATGCTCACAGTTTTCTTCGATTACCGCAGTGTGGTACGAATTCCATCGGACTGGGTAAACTGTCAACAAGGAATACTTTTTGCGTGTTATGCGTCATATGCGCGAAAAAGAGGCCGGAATTATGGCCCGACAGCTCTTGGTTTTTGAACCACGATAATGTACTGTCGCATACTGCATTGGTTTTTATTGAGTTTTTTGTCAAATTTTCAACCAATATCATGCTGCAACCACCGTGTTCTTCTCATTTTGCTCTGTGTGTGTTTTTGCTATTCACCAAACTCCAACGATCACTCCGGTGAATCGATTGAAGATACTATTGTACCAAAACATTATTTCAGTGTTTATAATAAACTTATTTGGCAGGTATTCGACTAATGCCTCGTCGAACAAATTTCATGTGACCTATTTTCTATTTCGCAGTAGAGTTTTGTAAATTTACTAATTGAATTTTAATTTATAGCGCGTGCGTAAAAGTAGTGGTTTTTTAAATATTCTTAAAATGTTTGTGCTAACCAAATACTTGTCGCCGAGTTGTATGTGGCAGAAATACTAAATTAATTGTGCCGTCTTTTATGTATGTATCACCCTACCTCGGCTAACTTTTCCATTGACGAGCATGATGCAAGTCATGCCATTATGCGTGTGTACAGACAACAGCAACTGACTGTTTTCGTATTGTCCTCGACACACAGCGTGATGGCAACGCCATAAGCCACTTGAAGGAATAACCTCGCTTAAATATGACTGAATTGCTAGTGCACTCAATTACTTGGCTGGCCCTTGAGTGTGCGCGTGCGTTTGTAGGTGCAAATAAAGTGCCACAACTGGCTTTGTAATATTATAAATGAAATTTGCTCACGCAGGGTTTAACTGAATTTTATTAATTGGTTGGGTGACTTAACAGTTTCTTTCCATTTTTTTGTTTTTTTTTTGGTTTTTGCTATGTATATGTAGACTCCTATTTCGTTGTTGGTTTTTGTCTGCTTTTGAACAGTTACATCTTTTGGTTCCAAGTGCCTGTTTGCTTTGCACTTGTAGCAACTTACTTAACTAGTTTGACTTTCCTTGCTGCCGCTAGTCTCTTCTGCGTGCGTTATTAGTCGTAAATAATGACTTTAGCTGCTTTCTTAATTATTTTACTCGCATTTGTTTTTGTTTTTTTTTTTCATTTTATTCGACTGAAGCGACAATTATGAATGAATTGCAAGGAGGTATCTCTTAATGTTTTTTATTGCTTTTGTATGGCATGTTCATCATTTCATTAGGTAAATACGCATGTAAAAGTGTTTGACACGCAATTTGTGTGCAATTTCTAAGCTATTTGGCAGGTTTAATTGCTCTTAGCGAAAGTGGTTGTTTGCATGTTTATCACTTTGTCTTGTAATTTCAATTTCTTTTTGGAATATGAAATGAAAAAATATAAAAAATTTACACAGTTTACTAAAATAGACGACAGTTGTTGCTACAAACATGACGATCGAGGAAGAATTCATAACATAATTGTAAAATAATGATAACTCATAGCTACAACTTTTGTGCGGCCATTTTATAGTTTACTTCTTAATTTTTATACCCTGGCAACATGTTGCTACAGAGTAAAATAGTTTTGTTCAACCATTCTCCTGGAGCTAATCGATGAACGATGAAACATGAGTATGGAGCCATGGGTAGAAGTTCACTCGAGTGAGGGTAGTTCTCTGAGCGCCATTCACTATTTTACATGTGACTCAAGCAGGTCATTACTTCCTCTCTGCGAACTCAAAAAGCATACGTTTGAAGCGTGCTAAAGTGAGAATGATTCCTCCTCAGGGTTGTGGGCTGAGATTGGGACCCACCACGTGAAAAAACACACCCGATGAGAAGATTAAGACAGCCGCGGATGTGAGAAGTGAGAAGCTAAATCCTCTCTCGACGAATGGTGACCAAATTCTACAAATCATCATTCCCGTCGTACTATATGGTACGATGATAACAACTGATGAGTCGACGTTGCGAGTTTTCGAGAGAAAAGTTCTGCGAAAGATTTACGGTCCTTTGCGCGTTGGTCACGGCGAATATCGCATTCGATGCAATGATGAGCTATATGAGATATACGACGACATTGACACAGTACAGCAAATTAAGAGACAGCGGCTACGCTGGCTAGGTCATGTTGTCTAGCTCTGAACACAGTACGCAGTAAGAGGAAAATTTCAACTCTGTTGGAAAGACTAGGTAGAGGAGGACCTGGCTTCGCTTGGAATCTCCAATTGGCGCCAAGCAGCGAAAAGAAAAAACGCACACTGTTCTAAATTTGGCTATAGCTGCGTAAGCGGGGTCTGCGCTAATAAAAAAGAAGAAGATTTATTTATAAAATGCTTCGAAGTTCTTTGTACATGGCAACATTACTACTCCTTATATAACAACGGTTAATGGTTACAACGGTTGATTCATTGGAGGTACATTTTTCCATAGCTTTTTTTTTGACAAATCACGCGTTAATCGTGCCAAGCTGTCATGTTAAGTTTGTTCAGTGTTGTTTGACATTTCATTATGGGAAGACCTACTCTTGAAAGTTCTAAGGAGATCCGACGTTTTCGGCGACCGTTATTGCGGCATTTTAATAATGTATTATCAATCGAAGGAAATTTTTGTTTTTAAAGAAATTTGTTTATTGTGGTGACACACGCTCGCAATATGGGGATGACAGACTGAGAACACTGCAGGAAATGTCTAAAGCAGGGCACCAGGAAGCTTGTGCACTTGTACCGCGTTGACAATTTTACGCTGTAAGCATCTGGGGCCCCCACGACACGATACACTGGAGGAGATATCGATAGTGAGGCTTAAAGGATGACTACTTCTCTTGGACTTAGCAAGTGAACTCGCAAAGGACCAAACTCGTCTATGCGCGGCTTATTGGCCTAACCTAACTTTGTTTATTGTTGACCAAAAAACGGTTCGTTGAGAATAATTTTTATTTTTTTTTAAACTCATTTCGTTTGCTGGAAATCTTCGTTAAATTTTCTTTGAATTGTGCATTTTTTTTTTAATTTTCACTTTTACTTTTTGCATAATAATTACCACCAAAAAAACTTAGCTTGTTGTTTATCCCATGAGGAAATTGTGTTAAATTTTGAGGCAAGTTGGAAGTATTTCAAACAATTTTCTCACACCGAAATGTTGATTACAAATTGAACTGATTTAAAATTAATTAGCGAACACTACAAATTGTGTGGTGTTGTTGTTGCAATTGCATTTTATTCATATAAGCATGACATATTTTATAAAAAGTTGGCAGATATATACAATTCAGTTAAGCTTTTAATAAAAATGTTTTTGATTTACTTCAAAACATAAATTGTAAATTTTACAATTACACACACAGACAAAAAATCATCAATGGCACACACAATTGTGTGAATGTGTTTGTGTGCGGCTTTCTTATTGTTTTGTGTTTTAACATAAATATATTACTTCGAAATGTTTTCTTCATATTTCTTCATTTATCCAAACTTAAGTTTTAAATAAGACTTACGCAAATATACAAAAAAGGAACAATACTTCTTATACAACGCCTAAACCTAATAAGACCACAGAGCCTAGATTGAGCTCATACTCGTAATCTTAAAACATTAAACATCTTTGCGCTCTGAGAATAAATGTAAATCATTTTTTACACATAATGCTTGCAATACTTATCGAAAAGTTAATATTATGAATAAAAATTGAAAAGTAATTCGGCTTCTGCTGTTGCCAGCAAAAACAATTCTCGGGAAATATGCACTCAGGTCTTTTTTCTTTATTATATTTTTATTTAATTTAATTTAGTTTTTTTTTTACTTTTACTGCGTTACTCATTTATTTATATTAGATTCCATAGTTGTCGTCATTGGCAGCACAAAAAATTGAAATAAATACATTTTCTATAGAAAATACAAAATATGACATTTTGTAAGTAAATAAACTGAATCGTAAATATTTTAATAATAACTGTTGTTGTTGCTATTATATTTATTATTAATTTTAATTGCTATTGTACACCCATTTTGATTTGTTATCATTGAATTCACTGAAGTTGTTGTTTCCGTGAGTTGTTCTTAAATTTCTGATTGTTGTTGTTTTGGGTGCGCTTATCTTTTTGTGTTGAAAAAATTTTCGTTTTTTTTTGGATAAGGTCGACTAATTTAGTATATTTTCGATTTCTTCCTTAGTTGGCCCTCGTTTCATTATTCGTTTTGCTTGTTTCGTGAATACGAAAGAAGCTCGCATATAATTTTTTTTTTTATAATTGTCGTCGTGTTTACAAAATCGTACGGTGTGCTGTAAAATACAAATGCATTAGTTTTATTTACTTTAATTTAAAATATATTTAAGTATAATAAAGTAATGTTTTAAATGTCACATAAATTTTGTTGCATACAATGAAAATACTGTGTTACATACAATTACTACATACTAAAGAGAATATTACTTTGTGCTACGCAAAAATGAACTACTTGAGCCGGAAGCATTGTTTTGGGTAGAAAACTACTTTTTACCAGCCTTGTGAGAAGCAAATTCGAACAAATATAATGAGGGAGGTATATATTTCAACAATTCTTTGGAAATACTCGCAACAAGTTATTGGTTTTAGGGAAATCTTGTTATAGAACATTTTTGTTTTTATCATTTCTTTTCTAAAGAAATTAATACTTGTGAAAATTTTAAACTTAGCTTGTCCTTTTCTTTACCAAAATGATAACTCTTACCAAATTCAGAAAACTTATTTATGGCACTCTTCGCCGATAAATTATATGGCTTTATAGCGTTAGAAGATTGCTAAGTGCGCCTTAACTGGTACATAGCATTGTTAACAGTATGCTTGGGGCAATATTGAAAGTTTTTAGGAAATTGCTTTAGACTTTGCTTTGATGCACCTCCTCTAAAACAAATAAATTTTATGATAAGATTTTTCATGTCAGGTTTACGTTAACCCAAACAGCTATGGTGGAAACCATAAATTTTTATAATTTAGTTACGAACAAGCTTACCCCAACTAAAATCTTTAAAGTGATTAGATTACATGTGGCATCATTTCACAACAGAATTCTGTTAGATCGTCTTTGACACTCCTCTCCTTACATTTTTTTTCCTTTCACATATTTATTTAATATTGCTTTAACGGGTTACATTGGTTTACGGTTTTTTAAAAACCAATTTTTTTATTGGCTTATTAAACTGTACAACAACTCTACAATATTGTCCTAAATTTTCAAATTGATCCGAGTAATAGGTTCGAATATACAGCTTGGAGAAATTGTACGCTCGATGCTAGCTAGGCACTTGGCGAAACTGTGTTTTTGAAGTCGCTAGGTAAGAGTTCTCGAGAACCGATCTTCATGAAATTTTACACAGGTCCTTGCGATACAATTCTCAAAGACTTCGGCATAGAATTTTTTTTATTACAACTATGTGAAAAAAAAATAATTTCGCGAAATTTTCACTGAAACTTAAATCTTTTTGTAAAAATGTCTGCCAAAAATCTAGTTTCAAGTTTTTTTCCTTCGTGAAAGTTCTAAGTTACTATTTTAACTAAAACAAGTATTTTTTCACTTTAGATCTTGTAAGGAGACGCGTGCATCTTTTTTGCGAGAGGTCAACGGAAATGGGGTCGTAATGGCCAAGTATAAAATGTTTTTTTCCAAAAATTTCGGATTTTTTCGTTAATAGTGTATGTTTGTAACAAAACAACAGTTCTAATAAAATATTTAATTTTTTATATGAAAAAGAATTGTTGAAAAAAGGCTGTTTTTCACCCGAGGAAACCAGCGTACCCCTTAATTTTGTACTCTTTAAATTATTTGTTTGCGGGTGTGATATAACAAAATAAGACAAAGAGATTTGGAGTCGCATAGGCTTGGAGTAGATTGACTTCAAATCGCTTCAGTGATTAAATTAACAAGTGTTACTTTTGTATGGTGAAACTAACTAAATCCAATACATTAGTGAGATAATCTAATCAACAGCTGAAACCTTGTAATTAAGTGTCGGTCAGAACATGGTATTAGGACCGAATTAGGTGCAAACCATCAGCGAAAAAAAGCTAGAATTATTAATTGAAAGCTTTAATGAATTTGAAGAAGTTTTGTTTAGGTAATTGAGTTTTATGTAAATACATATGTATAGGTTTTTAGTATATGTATGTGCTTTCAGCAATAAAGCAATTTATGTCGAATGATTAACTGAAGTTACTACTGCTTCAATTTTTTATAACGAAATTACGATTTGAAAAATTAGAGAATATTCTGTAACTTAAACGTGAGGATGCGGCTTCATAAATTTTTACACAGTATTTTTCAATAAAGTAATAAAAAAGTATACCGATAGGGACAGCAAACGACCCCATATTTTTCTGCTCTTTGGATATGTCTCTTCAGTAAGACTTTCCATTGCATCATGCAAAGATATACGACCCGACAACGAGTCGAAAGTATTAAAATTTACTACCGAAATTTGGAGTCAGTGGCCTCAACTTTAAGAGAAATCCGAAAAGCATTCTGAATGTTATATAGTGATGCGGCCGCTCTTGAAAACAATTCCTCAAAACTGTATGCTGGAAAGTGAAAGCTCACAAGGCAGGCGAGAACGCTAGTCGCAATGAACACAACTTTGTAGCCTCTTTAAAAATCTTGATGAAATAAAGCCAGTGAATTTCTTATAATCAAACACTTGTTGAAATATTTAATATTTTCTCTATAAATAATTACTAAGCATATAAATATAAATGTAGGAAATAACATAGAAGAATAGCAAACTAAGTATATATACTATAATTTAAACAAATAAATATTTATAATACTTGTACTACCAACACACTACAACATATTTATGCGTAAAAACTAAGGAAAGACTACCAATATGCAGGCATTAATGATCGATACTACCAATTTCGACAAATTGCGAATTTTGTGTCGTGCAATAGATGGCGCGCTACACAGCAACTAAGAACTGTCATGCATGGAAAAAATATTTACAAATGTCAAATGTTGTCTTACCAATTTCTATAACAATGTACGAGTAATTGCATTTGTATTTCATTAACAAATTGTTTGGCTTAAAAGCTGGCTGTTGGTGGTTAGAACATAGAATTGGAGTAAATGTAGTAAATACGAGATAAGTATAGAGATTACTGGTTCACTTCAGTTCAGTGAAGAGATTTTTACGCTAGATATAGTATACCATATTTATGTAGTATGTTATGATATTTTACGTGGTTTCTACTTTTGTTGATGAGATTTTTATTTTATTTTTATATTTGCAGTTAATTTTTTTTTCTTTGCGTAAATAATGTTATTTTTCAAAGTTTGTTAAAGGTTGGATAAACAGCCGCTCGTTTTGATAAATATTTATATTTTGTTCATTTTTCGTTATCGAAGTTATGCAAAGTTATTAGTAAATTTCCATTTATAAAATTTCATCGCCTTCAGCTGTTATGAAAATGATTAGAGATATACATATTAAGACAATTTATTTCGGATTAATATAAATGTAAAGAAAATTATAAATATATACAAGAGAATAATGAATTGTCGAGATCTGTTTATTGGATGTGATAGATTTCCATGATTGAGAAGTGGTTGACTGAAATGATTGATGTGTTTGCTTTCTGCCAAGAATTAGTTTTAAACGTGATTTTAAGAAATCATTGAGTGTGTAATATTATAAATTTTAACTAGTGGATTCGGCCACGAGTTACTGTGGTATATATTTTATATTTACTATTATTCATATAATAAACTATTCAATACTGTGAACATTTTATTTACGAATAAAGGCCAAAACGTTTTTGTCCGTATATGAATCCAAATGATTTTTGATTTTGATATTGAGGATATTGATGCTCATATAAATCAATTTCATTGGAAAAAATAACGAATTTAATGCTGCTTTCTCAATGTCTGGTTACTAGCCTTTCTACTTAATAAACATCAACAAATTGTGGGACAGGCACAATGTATTGTATGCATTGTTTTTACTATTCCATCTTCTAAGTTAGTTCGAACTGGCCACAGTGTGCAAAATTTTGCTAAAATCGGTTCAGTAGTTTAGGAGTCCATCGCGGACAAACAAATTGATACGTGCTTTTTATATATAAAGATATAAAGATATATATTTTGCTTTTTGATAACATTTTGTCATAGCATGCCGGCTCTGTACAATGCAATTATATATTTCCTCATGACCTGTTATTTTATCGGAGTTCTTTGACTCAAATCAACCAAAAGATACATTTGTAAATGTATGAGTAAAGTTGTTGGGTTTATAATAGAGTTCCAAAATAACATTTTCTTATCATCTTCCGAAGGAGAAGTATTAGAACGAAGATTCTAATGTTCTTATATCTTGTCGAGCAAAGTTTTAATAAAATTACCGTAAGTAAGGCCGGGAATCATTGGTCCATATTTCATCAAAAATGAGAAGTGACAACGTAACTGTCATTATATTGTCTTGATAACAGACTATTTGATGGCTGAAATTGACACCAGTGATTTCGGCTAATTTTGGTTTCAACAAGGCGGCGTCACTTCCCACACATCGCATATATCAATGGATCTATTAAAAGAACACTTCGGTGAGCAAATGATTTTACGTTTTGGGCCGGTCGATTTTCCACCAAGATCGTATGGTATCACACAATTAAACTCTTTCCTGTGGAGATATGTTAAATCTATGTGGACAAATTTCAGACCATGAAGACGAAATGTTCGAACGAGTTCCCGAAAATTAGTTCCATGGATGAACCATTTGAGACGTAGCCGCGGCCAACATTTGCAAGTGATAAAATTTTAAGTTTCTGTGCTTGTTCTTTAAAAAAAATAGGTTACCTCAAAATGGATCACCCTTTACATATATAAATCGCATACTCAATGATTTGTGATTTTTTTCATGACGAACTGGTACAACTAGTTAGGGTATGAATTCTTTTATTAATATATCTTAGGAATGAGGTATTTAGTAGATTTATAATATATTAAATTGTGTATATACGTATGTTTGTATACATCTAAATGAAAAGTTATGTCTTGGTGTCAAATAATGTGAATTCGAGGGAATATTGAAATAGAAAAAAAGGTTCGAGATCTATAAATTTAAAACTTTCATATCAAAATTTATGTGCTTCGTGTGTATGAATACTGAAAAGTAATTTTGTTTTGTGTTTTAACTACTATGTGTTGCTAAACATCTAACTGTGCTGCTTTAAAATTTTTTGTGTTGTGTGTGTGCTTTGCAAATATGGGACACATGAGATTTTGTGGTATGACTTGGGGATGGGTATGTAAACAACAATTTCATATCACAATACAGAATAAAGGGAGAAAAAATCCACTTTATTCAATCAAATACAAATATTGTGCAATAATTGGTAAATACGTAAATAAGTAAATAAAGTGTAAAACTTGTAACTAACTGTAAATGCAACAAATACTTACGGGTCAATGGTCTAGCTGGATGCCTGGACCACAAGTAACGATTCTTCACCGGCGACAAGAACGAGTCGCGTGTAATGGGGCTGGAACCCCTTGGCACGGAGAGGGCGCGTGGCACGGAGAGAGCACGGAGGGGCACCAAATCATCGACATCCCACCAGAAGGGATCACGTGTGAATGCTGAGATGGGCGCATAAGGATTGGGGTTCAACAAATCCCTGAAGCGATTGCGTGGATGGAAGATGGGAAGTCCTGTTTTTTGTTTGTGGATTTTTATTTGTTTATGTTGTTGTTTAATGTTATTTGTTGTTTTTGTTATATGATTTTATGTTCATGTTTGTTAATGATTTCCATGAAATGTTGCATGGATTGTTTTTTTTTTTTGTTTTTTGTTTTTTATTTGGTTTATGTTGTTGTAGTGACAGCGTGATGTTTGCAGTAAGAAGAGTAGAAAGAAAATTTTGTTGTTTTTTTTTAAACTATAACAATAATTAGCGACGCGTCGTTATGATTTGTTTGTTTTTCATTTTTGGAAAAAACACAGGAAAAAAAGAGAAAAACAATGTTTTAGAACAAAAACTAATATATCGTGAATGGAGGAAATGCACATTTCATATTTTCCAAGTGATTGCTTACACATACATATGTATACATGTATGTACATATTTTCTTTATTGCTTGAGCTTCAGGAAAATATATAGTATGTAATTTTTTAGGCCAGCGTGTTGGAATAACGGTTTCTGGAAACTTGCCGCTGCTGGGACCCGACACAAATTCATTGATTTTTTCTTTTTTTGCGCTGCGTACAACAAACATATTCACTACAAAAGCAACTAAGAACATTGACTAAGAGCTAGAATTGCTGTTGAAACATACACGTACAAATAAAAATGGCGCTTAGCTAAGTTCTTGGCTTTTTCAAGGAAATATGTAGGAAAATACATGCTTGTACATTTAAGGAAATGTAATAAATACTAAAATATTTAAACAATTTTTATCAGAATTTTGAAAGAAAACAATAAGGTACTGCATGCTTCAGAAGATAAACAAAGTAGAAAGAATATGTCCATATATTTAAGCAGTGAAAAATTAATTAAATGGTTTGGCAAAATAATAAAAAAAATATTTATAAATCAAAAACGAAAAAATTAAAATAAAAAAATCTATTAATTTTTTCTGCATCGAAACTTCAATTATAACACCCTTCAAGGTATATTTTTTATAGCGTAAAATTCCATTAAAGGATATATACCTTGATTTTGAGCGGTTGATTTCTATGGCAGCTTTGTGCTTTAGTGATCTGATCTGAATAATATCTTAGGAAATGGTAGCAAAATCTGAAATAATAATCTATGCCGAATCTCATTAAGAAATTTTGTCAATTAGAAAAGTTTTCCAAACTAGAACTTATTTTTCATTGGTCAGTTTATATGACAACTATACGTCTCGTAGTAGCAAAATATGAATAATTTGTTCGGACACTGCAGCGTTGCCTTGGATAATAATCTATGCCGAATTTCGTGAAGCTATGTTGTAAAATAAACAAGTATTCCATACATGTACTTGAGTTTAATCTGTCAGTTTGGTCCGCAGCTATATGCTAAAATGGTCCGATCTAAATAATTTCTTGCGAGATATTAATTTTGGCTTAGGTAATAACGTATTTTAGATTTTGAGAAGATATCTTCTCAAATAAAGAGTTTACCATATAAGGACTTGATTCCGAACGTTCAGTTTGTATGACAGCTATGTATATGCTACAGTAGTCCGATATTGATTGTTTCAACAAATGAGCCGCGTATTGATGAGAAAAAGACGGGTGCGAAAATGTTGTTCGATGTCTCTAAAACTGCAGGACCAATTCGCGTATATACAGACGGACAGACGGACATAGCTATATTGAGTCAGCATGTCATGCTCATTATTTATGTATATATAGGCCTCCGGTGTTTCCTTCCGGTTGTCACAAATATCATGGCATACATATAAAAATGTTTTTTGTTAACACATTTAATTTTCATTAAAAAAACTCTAAAAATAAATTGCCAGTCCACAAAATTAAATTAAATATACTATATATCAAAATCTCGAAAACCTAATGCTATTAAAATTTTTTAAGCAAAAAAAAAAATTATAAAAAGATGAAACAATAAAGCAAACACCACAAATAAATAATAAAACAAATTCAAGCGGTGACTCAAACGTTTTGGATAAAATAATGAAAAAACGAAAAGTAAAAATCAATTAAATGTGAATACTAAAATATAATGACAATAATTGAAGACAAAAAATGTATAACCATTTCTTGCGCCATTTGCATAATGAAAAAGGTGAAAGGTCACTTTGCCTTGAGGACATCGAAAGCGGTGCAAGCTCACGGCGGGGCATTATTCGTAACGCACGAGTTTAATTTAATTACTCTGATGCTATTGGCGCAAAGCACAAAATATATAAATTTCATAAATTCAATTTCACAAATTAATACGTATTTTTTTATCATACTGCCATAACAACTGCCAATTAATATTCGGAAGGTATAAAAATCATAATTTCATGACATTTTCATGCGCACTAAATTTCGGGCTGCCAATTATTCAATTCAATTACTTCAAATGCCGGAAGCGAGGGTAATATTTGAATTCAAAAAAAAAAAAAAAAGCAAAAGTAAAATTACAACAACAATAACGGCAAAACTAGAACCGAATAGAACAAAAAAAACAAAAAAGAATTTTGTTTTGCAACTCATTTGCACAACTCGCCACCCTGCTGTCGCCGCACACCTACTAAGATAGGCACTACTAGCGTGCTTATAAGTAGTATGCTAGGAAAGGATTTAAGGAGAGAGCGAGTGCTGTGGAGTGTGACTATTTGAAGATGACGACTACAGCTTAGGTGAGGCGGTGAGTGCACTTTAAGCGCAATCATTTGCTCGTACCATTAGCATCATAGGAGACTTCATTGGGGCGTGGTCCCCAGCGGCCAGCCTTAACGGGAGTGGGACTTGGTGAGCCGGCACGCTCAAAAGTTCTATCAGCTAACTTACTATCAAAGAGTTCATCCAATGGTTCCAACGAGCTGGCACGGAACAATGGTCTGGGTACCAAGCTGCGTGCACGATCGATCAAGGCTGGTGCCAAGCTGCGTGCGCGTTCAAAAGCAGATGGTGCGCGTGACACGCTTGGTGCGCGGCTCCAGTAGCTTGGTGGTGGCACGTAGGGTTCACTGCCAGCACGAGTCCAACGGCCTGGACGTGGTGATGGTGATCGGCGCGCTGCAAAGAGAGAGAGAGGTAACGTAAAAGAGGCATGTTAAGAGAGCGAAAAAAACATGTAGTCGTTAGCAATTTTTTTGGATAAAATTAATTACATTTCTTTTTTATAAGGCATTAAGATGAAGTGGAGTATAGCTCCTAACTGAACTAAAACTGCTTCATATTATACAAATTGAGACTGTGTTACCAAAGCGCTCCTCACTGTTGTTGTACTAAAATCGCGTTAATTTTCCATATGTGTTTTGAAAGACCATTATTTTATCATAGCTTTGCCTACTTTAAGGAGTTCTTTTATTTATCTTTCGGCTTCCAAAGACAATATTCTGTAGGATAGGTGTTTGTGTTCCGACATCTTACTGGCTAATTGGCTAACAGATCGCAAAGAGAGCTCCGTTCCCACGACAAGTCGGGTCTCTGTAATCAGAACGGACCCGAATTTTTTTTATCAACTCAAGGAGTGTCAACTTGTCTGAATTCTTCCGCTACAATAACAACAGATCTCTTTTCCATGCAAAAAGTTCATGGAATCTCTTAATGAAAAATTCAATTTTACTAAATTTACTTCACTAACTCAAAAGGCTGCTCAATCCTGACTTTCGATTTCACTATTTACACGTCAGATTTGTGAGCGAGCGCTCTAACTTCACTATATTTCTGCTCAATAATAAAATTTCCCTCTCTTTTTTGACTGAAGTGAGTGACTTTTTTAAGTGCGCAACACTCTTAGTTGGTTGGTTCATTGCGACATCTACGGACAGTTCGTTCCACAGAAAATCGAAATTCACTATTTACACGTCATCATGATTCATCTGTATTAGTAGAGAGCATATTTAAACATGCGATGCTCTTCTTCGGCAAGACTTTTATCTTAAATGTGAAACTTATCAGGGAGTCTTACTCAACCAGTAAAACAGTTCCGGCCATATCTTAGAATTAATAAGCCAAGTCGAAGCGGAATCTTAAAAGGGAAATGTTAAAATTTTTGTATTATGCAACTTAAAGAGGACTGTAACTAAAATTGAGCTACAGAAATTGGTTAAATTCTTACTGTATATTCTGTATTTGTTGTTTGTATCCGAAGAATATAGATATGTAATATACTACGCGTTAGCGGTGTCTACATCAATAAAGAAGAAGGGGATAAACCAAATAAAAAATATTTTCATATTTGATCAGACGTTGGTAAGCCAGAATTTCAAATAGACCAATTATATATAATCTCACAAGCCAACAAAATAATTCTAGGTGAAAAATGTTTTTTTTCTGTCAGTCCGGGTCAAATTTGAACAGATGTATACCGAGAAAAAAATTCCAAATGGACTAATTATAAATCTCACCAGGCAATAAAATATTTATACGTGAAAATTTATTTATATTTTGTCAGTTCGGGTCAAATTTGATCAAATGTATTGCAAGGAAGCCATTCCAAAAGGACTAAATATCAATCTCATCAGACAATAAAATACTTCTACTTGAACATTTCTTTTTTTTATCAATCCGGGTCATTTTTGATCCTAAGTATTCCAAAGAAGCCAAGTTTAATTCTAATTTCACAAGTCAAAAAAATACTTTTGGAGTACTTACTTGTACTGAAACTAAAATTACTGTAATACAGTCTCAAGGATGAGTAAGTATGTGCTACACCAACGCCAACAACGGCAACTTCGTTACATCGAATTTATATGAAAATTTCCATAAAATTTATGCAACTCTCTGCTTATTTGTTTATATAGTACGTATTTCGAAAGTACTTACACTTGTATTTTCACAGAGATGCATTCTACGCCAAATAGAATATGGAGCAAAATATGTTTCATTCTTCATTTCTCATTACCTGCATGACGAAGCTCAAGTGTTTATTTAATGCAAATCACGAAAGCTTTCATATTGGCAGGGAAACAGTGAAAGTTTTAATATATGCACATGAATTATGACTGCATGCGCTTCAAGTTATCAAAAACAATATGTTGATGGATAAGATATATGTACATACTCATACATATACATCTATATATGTATATGGTATGTAAATATGCTGCTATTGTAAACTGTGGACCAAGATTCTCTCTATATCGTAATTCATGTGGTGTGCAATGTTAACCGAAGCAAACACAGCAACTCTTTTGAGTGTGAGGGCTGTCACAACACATGAAGATAGATAGTTCATGCCTCATTCCTAAAATGTATTGTTCGGAGGATAGAAATGGCGCTAACTACATTCGAAGCTGTAATCTCACTGCTTTCAGAATTCCACAACCAACTTTAAATATCTTCTTAAATACATACTAGAATGACTAAGAAAAACGTTTTTATCCTACCGTACAATCCAAGCAAGACGGAGTTAGTTTCCTTCACAAAGAACACAACATTTTAGTTCCATAGTGTGGAGGCTTTACATAGTGGCTACTGTTTAGATATAATACTATTCCCCAGGTATAAAAACGCCATGTAAAATGTATATTAAATAAAATGAAGATTGGTTCCCTTATGTGATATAGAGGGTACTGCTGTAAAGAAGCCTAAAATGTTATACGAAGGCCTTATATGATGGAATTTAAAGATACAAACCATTTATACATCGAACTCTTTTATAATCCGTCAACATTACTGCGAAAGATGCTTTCACGGGTATGAATGTTGGTATCTGAGATAATTTTTGGACATTAATAAAAATCCAAAAAATTTTCTTCCATTATATTGGTCACTCAGTTCACGAAAAAATTGGTATTTATTCTTCTCTGCACTGATATTTGAGTATATATGGGAATTCGAAGTTCAATGGACGCTACTGTCATTAAATCTTTATACAATTAAATTTCACAAGCTAGAGATATAGAGCGTTCGGGAATTTGCTTCATTTGAGGTACATTAGTAGATTCAGTGTGACAGAAAAATAACGTTATTGGCTTAAAATTGGTTACATTCATTCCAATTTCATGTTACAAAGAACTGCTTCTCAAGAAATAATGGTGACAACAGAGGAGTTGCTTCTTGGAAATGATATAAACATCTGGGAAGTAATAGACGTCTTATATCCATGTCGAGGTGTTAAAAATTTTGTTCGATCTTGTTTCGATTTTCGATGTTGTCATAAAGACATGGAGGGGGAAAAAGCTGAACTTCTTGGTAGTACGCTTTAGCAGTAAAACGTTTGAACGAACTCTTGCATTACCCACAATCATCTGAGACTCATAACTTTTGAAATTGAATACGAACTAATTTAAAGTTGCCACATTTTTCTCAAATCAGTACAGCAATAACAGGTTCACTCAAAGTATTGTTGCCGCTTTTTTTCTCTCTTTTCTCTACTTTAGTTTTCTCATATATTTGTTTCATTTGCTAACTATAAATATAAGATAGAATTGCTAAGTTTCACCCACGTAACAGAATATTTCGTGGTATTTTCTGGAAATCCTATTAGAGATGCCAGCGTCAAAAGCTTTCTAACTCAAAATTTTAACTTTAATGCTAAAAAATCGAAATACTAACAATGAAGAGTTCCAAATAAATCAATTCTATATAATCTTATAAGCCAAGAAAATAATTCTAGGTGAAATTTTATTTTGTCTTTTGTAAGTCTGGGTCAAATTTAAACATGTACACAAGTTAAATCGAAACACAAAAAATCATTGCTAAGTGTGTTCGCTACATTTGTATATAATACACTGCTGTTAAATGTGTCCAGCCTACTCTTTAACTTTAATAAGCTCAACTGCTGTACTCTCTTGTTCTCATACTCTAACTCCATTTATAACTACTGACCATTATCTTAATAAATGGTCGGATTATTTACTATACATATATAAGTACTTACCACATCTTCAAAATACACAACTCTACAAAAGGGTCAAAACTAGTACACCTACATTCCATACTCAAAACCGTTACTTATTCGACAAATAAAAATTAACTGACAAACACAAAGATTGTACACACGAAACAATACACAAAAGAAAAAACTTTACATTTTTGGTTGAGCAAAACAAAAACAAAAATATTCGGACGTTACACATAACGGACCAAAAGCACAAAGTGCAATGAGCTGCATTTAATTTGTCGCGTTGAAATCCAATTGTCAACTCAATTGAATGTGTCAGAATTCTGACAATTTAAACAATTCGCGAAAGGAAAAAAACATTATCTTACACAATTGAACGGTCAATGGGTAAGAGTGCGTGTGCGCTTGACTTTTGTGTTTCCAAAGATGGTGTAAGAAGCTGCCAATTGGTGCACGAAATTGCGCGGATGGTCACGCTGTCAAACAAGCCGATCAATCAGCATAGAATTGAGATATTCAATTTGTGTGTGTATGAAAATTACAAAGGGGGGACGTGACTTTACATAGATAATCAGCAGTTTTGCTTTGCTTTTTCTGGTTGTTTTATGTTTACAATTTTTTTTTTTGTTTTTTTTGTATTACTTTACAATGTTCAACAATTTACAACAAAGTACAAAAACACATTAAACAATTTTTTATGCATGAACGCAATGCTTTGTGCAATATTAAAAAAATTACATTTTTTTCATACTTTAATATGCTTTTTCGTTAAATATTTCATTTTCTGTTAATTTTTTTTAATAATAATAAATATTTGTATATAATTCGCTTGAGTTGTTTTCATTTTATTCTTGGGATTAGAATTATATTCGCAGTATTTACAGGCGAATGCACTATGCATGATTTTGTGTATTGGTTTGCTCGTTAATTTCGATTTATTTACATTAAATAAGTTGATTTAGTTGAGTTAAGGAATGTACAAGGAGGACGAAGTACGATATACGAAACGAAATCATACAACATAACAGACAGATAGATATAGTACAGCAAATGAAAAGTAAGTCCAATAAAATATAAATGCTGAATGAGCAAAATTAACAAATAAAATACACAACAAAAAAATATTAAATATAAATAAAATTAGTAAATAATGAAGTAAAAAAAAAAAAATTATAAAAAATATATGTATGAAATGATATGAATTAAAAGTATTTTGTTGCTGGAAAAAATCAACCCACTACAAGTGAAGTGAAGTTCAAAATCCAAAATCCGTGTCACTTGATGGTGAGGATAAAGAAAACAAAAGTTTTTGATTACTTTTTTTTGTTAAATAAATGATTTATTTAGACTTGCATTATATGATTTTCTGTCTTGATTTGTTTAATGTTGGAATAATTCTTAGATATGTATATTTATTTTGTGATTGTTTTTTGTTTTTGTATTACTGTTAAAATAATAACGATTTTTTCTTCTATTATGTTTTGGCTTTGTATATGACTGTAGCTATTTCAAAAGCACTTCTAGGCTTTAGATTATCAAGAAGCTGCCACTCTTCGCTCACTCAGTTCTTGCTCAACGCGCCAATCAAATTCAACCAAACAGCGCCCGGCATTGCTCTTTTGTGGCTTTTGTGACCCCTCTCAGTACTAATAAAGTTTAAAGTGGCGCTCATAGCAAATCTATCAATACGCATATCGAGTTCTCATTTTTAACTGTAACTTCGCTAGCTTTCTAATTTTTATTTTTCTAATTTCTGCAAAAATTCACCTAAAAAAAAAAATTAGTTTATGCGCTGCTCTCTATAATACCCAAATTTTCATTGCTAATGCTTAATAATATACTGAAAGCTTTGCTGTTCTGATTCTCTACAGCACTCTTCTTTTAACTGTTTATTTCAGTCTATAAGCTGATTAACTTTTCTTATAAGATTCTTATGAGAAAGGCTACTTTTTCACTTTGTTTTAATTTTTTAAATGCTCCTCTCAGCAATATCTCAGTTCCTGCTCTTCACTCTTTGAACTGGTATTAAGCTGTTTTAATGCTCTACTTAGTTAAAATAGTATTTATTTAGTAATTATAATGAATTCATGATATGTAGCGTTCTGGACTTCGATTGAAATTAAAAAAACATAAATTATATTAAAACTTTTATCAAAAACTGTAATTTTGTAAAAGAAAATATATATTTTGTAAAAGAA
>NW_017534597.1:856892-859093 GCF_001853355.1 Bactrocera latifrons
TTTTATTTTAATTTTAATGAAGCTTTTAAATCAGTTTTTTCTCTCATCCTACTTCATCGTTATCAACTAAATATAAGATATGTAAGTAAGTAAGTTTTTGTTTGGTTCAGTATTTATTCTTTAGATTTAAAGTAAACATATGTTTTATGACGTTAAATACAATGAAACATTTAACGAATTTCTGCTTGTTTGCTTTGCATTTCTCTTTAAACTCATTAAGTTGTTTTGATCTTAGATCGTTTTGCTTTCGCTATTTCACTCAGACTAATGTTTGCATGTAAGTTTGTGTATACAATTAATCATTTCGCTATTTATTCAGAGATATGTGTATATATGTATGTGTAATTTTAATTTAAACATTTACAGACAAAAAAAGTTGTATCGCCAAGACTACGTTAATTTAAAAATTCATTTAAAATTTAACTGTGTTGTTGAAGCGCTAGCGTATTTGTATGTTCAGTACAGAACTTTTATGCAGCTGTGTAGATTTGCTAGCGAAAATTAGCTATTTGCTCAAATATTTCGTGCTGCAAATATAACAATTAAAATATAGAAAGAAAGAAACATACATATTTTATGAAAATATTAGCAAAAATAGTTCGCTTACGCAAAAAATTACAAAAACATTAAAATATATATTGTATACACTATGTGAGACGCCAATTAGTTAATAGTAGTAGTAGTATTACATATACATATGTACAGGTGTTTGCGTAACTCATTGCCTAGTGTGCGCTCACTCGACTACTCTCACTTACATACATACATAAATAATTAATAATAATTTTGCTCTTGAAATTTTGCCATATTTTCATACATACATATCTCCAATAAAATTTGCCAATTCTTTCAATTATTTCGCAATTTTCGCTGAGTGAGCAGTACTAAAATGTTTCTGGTATAATTTCAGGTATAGCTGTTATTGTGCTTAATTGAATTTGAAAAAATTCTTTTCGTTGTAGAGGATATGCGAATGCATTTGTTGTAATTCTTCATTTTTTTCACTCTTTACGCTATTTGCTTCGTGTTTACAATATTTGCAATTATCTACATGTAATTCGTTAAATATCTATATCAAATTTTTTGCTTCGTTTTCAAATTTTTTCTTATAAATTTTGTTTTACTTATTTTTTTTTTTTTTATTTGATACTTGTAAATATTGTTGTTGTGTATTTTGTTACGCTTTGTTGTTGTTTTTAGTAGAGTATATATATTTTCTGGTTGTTGTTGATTTGTTGTAACTTAAAATTTAAAGGTCCTTACCCTTGTTGAGTTCTTGGAGCAGCTTATCTTCTGGCTCGTATTCCAAAGGCACCAAAGCGTTTGGTGTGTATGGCTTATCCTTCAAGTAGAGACCGTAACGAGATGGGTATCTGCAATGAAGGAGGGGAATATTTTTTATTGAAAAATCGTAAAATAATTTCCAAGAATTGAATGCAGTGTACAAGTGCAATAGATAAACAGATTTTTTTTTTAAGTAAAATGAGAAATTTTGTCTATGAATGTCTGCTTTAAGAGCGAAGAAGCGGAAAAAAGACAGTTTTATTTAACGTAACCTCATAAAACAACGCAAGTAAAATAAAGCTTGTAGTCTTAATACGCTTTATGGCATTTCTGGCCTACTATGTGTGTTGAGTAAGCAAACTATTTGCATAATTATTATACCAACGTCTAAAACCCCGTTTATAAAGTTTAAATTGATATAGTTGTTTCTATTTTGTTGATATATTACAACTTTTGCTTGCGTTAAATTTTTATTTTTTTGCATAACTTATATATAAAAATATACTATATTTTTTTTCCGCCGACTCACCTGCGTTCGATTTCTTGCATGCGCTTCAAGTGATCATTCCAAGCCCTCTCTGCGTCGTAGTTGGCTGGAACTAGAATAAAAGTGGAACACAAATTAATATTGAAATATAATTTTTAAAAACATTTATATTAAAAAATAAATAAGTTTCGCTTACAGTGAAAATAGTAAAGCATTTGGACGCGAAATCTCATTAGCAAATAAAACCCATGGCAATACATACAACGATAAGCAAGAGAGCATAGGTGAAATTGCAGACGCATTTTAAAGCATGTATCCAAGCAGAAGCGGTTTGAAGGAATGGTAAGATATAGTTTAAAAATATATATTAGTTAATATTGCTTTTAGTGCAAATTATATTTAAAAATAAAAACAAAATTATTAGTAAAAA
>NW_017534597.1:859873-879546 GCF_001853355.1 Bactrocera latifrons
AATATTTACTTTAATAAAAAAAAATTAATAAATCAGAAGGAAATATTTTGGACTTTTTACATTCAGATTTTCCTTTTTGAAACTAAAAATTGTATTTAAAATTTATTTCGAACTATTTTTTAGTAAAAATTTTAATGAAAGCCATTTATATGGTTTGCGTTCTTCAAATAATATTTCTATATTAAGATATAACGAAATACAATAATGAATGAAATGACACCACGAATACATTAATTTTGCGCATAAAAACCCGATAGAGAGCGACGATACTCATGTATACGATATACATACATATGTAATTATGAAAACATGAGCGTAAAACAAGTGTGTAAACAAGCACGAAAATGCAATGGCGCTGAATGCATGAAAATGAGTATGCAAACACAAGTGTAGGAGTGTGCGGGAAAATAACTGACAATTGGATTGCACACAAGTAACTTCAGCCATTCGTCATTTCTAAGAATTATATACTTATGTAATTAAAAACCAAATTGCTTGTAAAAAACTCAAATTAAAATGAGCAGAAATTGCTCACTCTTATTTCAATGCAAATATTAATAATGAAGGAAAATATATATTTTTCTATTTTTAAAATTAACCACAACGAAATAATTTAACATGAGAAATTAATTTTGCAAAAGAAAATGGATAAAAAGTTAAGAAATTCAATACTTGAAATATGAAAAAATACCTGTTTACAGAGCAAATTTACAGTTGAATAACTCAAAGCGCTTTCGTAGCAAAAATATTATGCAGCATGTCTAAGGTCTGTACCTATACGTGTTTGGACATGTCCACACTGAGTAGAGTATTGTACAAGTAGAGCATGCGAAAATGCCAAATAACACAGTAAAGTTATACTGTCTAAAGCACAGGTGTATCTCTGAATCATCTAACATACGCGCTTTCTCCAAAAATTATTCCAAAAATTTATATATCATGAGTTTATGTTGACAAGAAACTAGCAGTCGCAATAAAACACTAGCTAACTAACATTGCATTTAACATTTTATTAAGAACAATAACACAATTAACGCATAAACATGGAAAAGTGTTGAACAGTTAAGTTCAATTTGAATTTTTAAGATTCTTTTTATTTGAATACTTAAATTTATTCAACAAAATGTACAATAAATAGTTTCAGATTATATGAGTACTATTAATATTTTTAATTACTTTTGTTTTTGTTTTTAACTTTTTTTCGTAACTTTTTTTTTGAGATTTTTTTCCGCAGTTTGAATCATTTAAAGTAGTTATTTAAATATATTCTGCTCTAAAAACAGATCATAACATTTATACAGGCTCTATGTAATGTTTGTGTATTGTTTATGTTTTCGAGAAAAATAGAGATAAAAAAGAAAACAATTTTCCATTATTTTCATGTACTAAGAATTGTGTGGATTTGATTTGAGAAAATTTATTAGTTATTGCAAATTATTATTTCGCTGTGAAAGGTTGGTAAATTCCAATAGCAAATTCGTATAATTTACAAAAAGACTGCCTTGATTAGTCATTCAGTGTTCTATGTATTAAAATATGTATACGTTGGATTATATATAAAATTATACCTCGTCAAATATACTGTAATGTTTTATACGCTCTAACTATTTATTATGTCAGTTTATGTTATTTATACCAGTTGCTTGTTCGATTTGCTACTGAAAATATTACGTCAGGTTAAACTGGTAGGCTCTTAATTCACGCTTAGACGAGTTTTGATGCTTAGCAACAAAATAATATATACCCTTTGCTTGTTCGATTGACTACGCTTGACTGTGTGAGAAATCGAAGGTAGTTAATAAAAAAAATTTAAAAGTACCGTTAGGTCAGGTTATAATGGTGACTATTAAGGCACGATTAGACCAGTTATGGTTCGCAGCTAGAAAATAATTTACACCAGTTATATGTTCGATTCGCTACGCTCAAATGTTTGACTAATCGAAAATAGTGAATAAAAAAAATTTTAAATGCTAATAGGACAGGTTAGGATGGTAGGCATAAATTAAATTTAAACTAATTTAAATTTTCTTCAGAAAATTTTACCTGCTGTTGGTTTGAAATGGTCTGTAGACTAGGCTTAACCAAAACCTAGACTATTTAAAGTTAAACATTTTCTTGAGGAAATATCGGATATTTTATGACTAGTCCTTATACCAATTTTTTGTTTTTTTTTTTCAACACACGATAAATCCAATAGTTTACTGACGTGAGCTCAACTCTTTCATTTGACTTGAAATATTACCTACGAAATTCTGTTCATACTATGCAAAATTAACCATGGGACTGAAGTATCTTACCGCGATCCTACAGCCAATAACGTGTATATCTCTCCTATTACCTTATGTCACCAACTTCAACCATGGCTTAAACATATGTAAATATGGATGCAAACTCTTATCCTGATATAATTTGCTTTCTTAAAGTGATGCGACAAAAGGTTCAGACATATAATTTTAATCATAACATGTTATCCTAAGTATACATATGGAAGTACATATTATATGTCAATTCCTATGCACATAAATATGTTCAGGAAAAGCCACCACATATTGGCAATCAAAGCAAACACCCACAAATGCTGCCGGTTATTTGATAACAAAGCGAAGGCGAAGGCGAATTGCCAAAATGCATAGAAAGCTGAAGACATGTTGTCTATACATATGTATATATGAATATGGTGGGATTTAAAAAATAAGGATTTTTACGCATACAAATTATAGAGGTATGTACACACGTATGCACGAAGTACATATAAATATATGTAAGTAGGAAATGGAAATGGAAACCTATCATAGCTTTCAAGGTAGCTGCGATTGTTCGCTATATTGTTGCTGTTTTTGTTGTAGCAAAGCCAAATGTTTATTGAATCGTTGAACTGTTTTTCTACAAAGCTATCTACATATTGGCTTGAAAGTCTGCACTCTGCAGGAAGACAACAATTGAGGTAAATTTTATCTTTGGGTGTGTATTGGAAGACTTCAGAATGCCAGCAGTCCCGAAAAAAATAAAAGTTCACCAATTTTTTTATATATATGTACACTCTATATACATATGTTATATTATATGATATTCGTATATATTGTAAATACTATATACATATAAGGGAGAAAAATTTGCAGCATTTCAATGGTTGAGCACTATTCACACTGTGAGTCTCACATATCAACACAAACGTATGCAAAATTGTAGGCGTATTTGTTTACTGCTCATACCGTTAAAAACACTAAACTGACGTAATTTGGCAACAGGCTATTTTTATAAAAATTAAATAATGCTTGTGCAAGTTAATACCTGCTTAACACATAGACGATAAATGTATGTATATTATTTACTTATTTTTGAATGCTAATTTCAAGACAAAATTATAAAAAAAAAATATTTTGTAACTACTTAGTTTACAATTTTATTTNTTTTTTTAGCACTATTTGATTTTTTCTTACCCCCAAATGGAAATCTTTATATAACTAAGTTATATTTTATATACCTARATAATTAGGGTGGTTCTAATTGTATATTTTTATTTAAAAGACTTATTTTTTGGGCAATGTTTAATATATACTTATCACCGAGTGCGCTTTTAAATGTAAATACTTATAAATGAATTTTTCTGAATATTTCTTTTTCATTACGTTGGTTTTATTTTTTACTATCATTTAATATTAGCAATATTTCATTTACGTTCTTTACGCGGGAGTTGCTGAATGTAGATATTTTATTTCTACAAAATTTTTTTCATACATTAGGGATGTGCTAATTATTTAATTTCATTTATTATTATTATTATTTAATTTTTCTTTAATTTTCTGTCAATATTCAACACCAGTTACTGAACACGCGTAGTGCGCCACCGTTCCGTTATCCGCGCTGCAATGAGAACATTCAATAAAATTGCACATTTCGTTTACATTCCGCCTTAAATTGGTTGAAATGTATTTTATTAGTAATTTTATGCTCGGGTGTACAGTTTTTCTTTAGTTCAAGTTATTTATACTCTCATTCTTTGTGTAAGCATTTTAAAGTTAAAACTATAAATAAATATTTAAATGACTTTAATGGCTTTGAATTGGCAAAATACAAATTCTTTTCACATTAGTACTGCGGCTATAAGTGTGTGTGTGTTAATGTGTGTGTTGTTGTGTTTTTGCTTTGTTTTTATAATTTATTGCATTTACAAAGTTTTCATTTTTTTTTACAATATTATTGCAACTTGACCAGTTTTCAATTCGAAAAAACTTATTTCAGCGTGTTTGCCATAAGCATTATTACACAAAAGATTAGAATAAATACACATTAACGTTAAGTTATTTATGTTTGTTGCATTAAAGTAATATTATATTACATTTACATAAGCTTTACAATACGTAAAATAATATTAATACATAAGTTTTCGAAAATATTTTATTTTATATAATTTTTTATTACATTTACATAAGCTTTACAATACGTAAAATAATATTAATACATAAGTTTTCGAAATTATTTTATTTTATATAATTTTTTTTTTTCAACTTAATTTGTTGGTGACAATGAAATTGCTGTGTGGCGAAGTAAACGAATCTTGCCAACTCGCAACACCTCTGAGGTGTTGCAAATATTTCTTGTATGACGCATGCAATGTATCATTAAAATTGACCAAGGTTTCTGCAGTGAACGATGAATCGACAAGCGCGTCCACAGCAAGAGCAACATGTATGTGAGCAATTTGCATAAGAATCACAATCACAAATGAAACGAGAATGCAATGAATTTGTGCGCGTCTAGTATATGTAACTGTTAAAACAAAAATGGCATAAATATGTATTTGCTTTTTAATTGCGCAATATTGCAATGAGCATTAACACGTTGACGGCTATGAATTCGACGCTGTACAAGTTCAAGTTGCCGATGATGCGTGATGAGATGGCATTTAATTGAATAATAATTAATAAAATATAATTTAATGAAACAAGCCAGAGTTGTAGACAGGAGGTTACTTTTATTTTCAGAGATGTGCCAACAATCTTTTTATATAAGATATTAATAATTTTAATATTAACAAAAGAATGAAGCAATGAAAATACAAAAAAATTTAAATTAACAAAAAGTCGACTTTTATCGATAAATTTCATTTTCAAAAGAGCATATCGGTATTTTCAAAACTATTTCAGTACTAAAAATACGGTACCTGAGCAGAACTTCAACTAAAACGCATTTACACAATTTTTTTAATATGCAAATATATAAAAAAGTCGACTTTTATCGATAAATTTCATTTTCAAATGAGCATATCGGTATTTTCAATAATATTTAAGCTCCGAAAATATTGTACCTGAGCGTATAAAAAAGTCGATTTTTATTGAGAAATTTATTTTTCAAAGCAATTTACCAGTATTTTAAAAATCTGATAGGTAAGCATAATTTTGCACAAACCGAATTTATTAAAAATTCTAAATTTGCAATATATAAAAAAATTCGACTTCTATCGCTCGGATCGGATATAAGTCTTTGCAAAAATATTTAAGCAATCAATAAGGTACTTAATTTGTTGCATAATATATAAATATAATCGAAAATCAACTTTTATCGATAAATTAGCTTTTATAATCGATATATCCGTATTTTCAGAACTGAATTGTGCGTCACTTGCATTGAAAATGATTATATCATGTTAAATATCATTTTTATTCAAAATATAAATTGATCGAACAAATAAATTAAATTTCAAACTTCGAAGGTAAATATTTCGATTTTGGAGGCCTATTCCGAAAATACAACCCTCGAAAAAGTTGGTTTGGTACAATAGTCAGAAACAATACCCAGATTTATTCATTAGTTATACAATCTAAATTTATTGAAACTAATTTATTGCAAATCATTTATCACGAGATTTCGATGTATGTAACTTTAGTAAAATATTACTAACATCATCAATGGTCTTTTAAGATTTACATATGTTTATTTGAGTTTAACAAATCGACTTTTTGCCAGCACATCCCTCTTGACTACATTTGTAAATATTTTGAATAAAAAAAGGTCAACAAAGCTATTGGAAATTTTCGCCAACACTTACTTGTTCTGCTATAGTGATGATCATAGATGGCACGTGGCGAGTAGCCATAGGTATCTCTGCTCACTGGCAAGTATCTGTAGCCATGGGACTGCACACGCTCGTTGGCAGTGGCGGGTTCATCGAAGATGCTCCTGTATGTGGCTGGCGAGTCCAAGTACGAGCTGTATGGACGGCTGACGCGTGGAGTCTCATGAGCACGGATATCTTCGGATCCTAGAAACGGCAAATATAAACGAAAAAATTTAAATTAATCTCTTGCTAAACCTCACTTAAAGTAGTTAGAAATTGAAATAATTTCGTGTTTCTATTTGTTCGTAATAATACGCAATATGTACTTGTTTTGAAAACGTTAAATAAGAATGTAATTATTTTCTAAATCTAAATATTTTGAATATTCGAAAAATTACAAGTTCTGTCTTTTAAAAATGCAAAGTTCTATAAAGTGCTTCTTAGATTCAGAAATTTTTTTATATTAATTATGATTCATAACTTTATCTATTTTACCCCCATAAGCAGATCAAGACCAAATATGTTTATCCAAACTCATTTCCTCCATGTTTGTATTACTCAAAAGATTTAACACTATTACATTGACGCATATTTGGGAACTGAGAAAATCGCACAAAAGCAAATAATAATCCAAAATAAGCACGTAGAGACCCATTATTTTCTAGCGTAAATCTCTTAAATTTACACAAATGAAATTGACATTCTCAGCTGTTTCGATGCGTCTGCTGAATATCTATATATTGCTTTGTAACGCATTGCCATTACACGTTGTTTTTGTGCTTGCTGAAGTTGCATTTTGCATTGCAAGTGTTCGGCTGTGTTTAAAGTGCTTTCGAAATCATTTCCGAGTTTTTCAAATTATTTTGTTGCATTCTGTTGTTGCGTCTAAAGTGCTTTCGAAATTATTTTCTAATTTCGTACTTCGATTTTTCGAAGTTGGTTTTTAATAGTTTTTCAAAATATTTTGTTGCATTTTGCATTGCAGGTATTCGTCTGCAACTAAAGTGCTTTCGAAATCATTTTTGAATTTGGAATTAGATTTTAAAAGTTTTTCAAATTATTTTGTTGCTATTTCAATTACACATATTCGTCTATGTCTAAAGTTCTTTCGAAATCATTTTCAAAATTCGAATTTAGATTTTTCGAAATTAGTTTGTAAAAGTGTTTCTAAAACATTTGGCCACCGAAATATTAACAATAAATTAGTTTAAATATAACACTAAAATAGCTGACGATTTATCCAGCGGCCACAGTAGAGTTTGCAACAACAGCAAAATACACTGTTGTGGTTTTATTGCATATTTCAACTCAATGTTTATTCGCTAGCTTTTTTCGTTTTCAGTTTTTGGCTTTTCGCCAATTTCACACTGCAAAAACACATAAATCGCCACGCATATCTGCGCAGCTTCAGCGAAGCATTAGTTTTTGTCTGCTTTTGAAGATTTTTCTTTCAATTTACCTATTTCTGTGTATTTTAGCGAATTTCGGTTTTATAAAATTCTTTTATTTTTTAACGAAATATTATTTTATGACTATGCATAGTGAAAATATATACTTTTCGATACGAAAATAAGCAACGTGTTGGCAGGCTAGCTGGCTGGGGTGATTTGTCGTTTCGAAAATAGCACGCAGTTTCGTTGATTTTAGTTAAGATTTCACTCGAAATTTGTATATGTACCTGTCTTTGTGTGCGTGCGTAAAACGAAATTTTATTATACAAATTAAAAATATTTAGTGCTTCGAAAAGCATATTCGAACATATAGCGAATCGCTTTATAGTATATGTTATTTCTGAATGTAGAGATCAAATGTTCTGCGTCTGTGTACAAAGTGTAAACTCGACATCATTTATATATAGTAAATTTTATAAATATATTTAAATATATATAGAAAAGCGAAAAGATGTCACTTGGGCAGAAGTTTTTCAATTTTTTTTTCATATTTTGAGATGCTGATTTTTTGGAGTGGGCACCTTGAAAATTATCCACATAATGCTTAGAGGTTTGTATAATGTTATGCAAGTATATATATTTTATTCTAAAAATCTGTCCTCTAAAATAATTGTAGTTATTATTGAGCCAAATAAATATTAAATTCTCTAATTAGCTCATATATATTTATACAGTTTGACTGGTTTTAGTGCAAACAAATACCTACAGATTTCATCAAATAATATACATTGAGATTATTTCTAATTTTAGATTGCTTTGTTTTTGCAAAATATAACACAAAAACAATAACCTTACCGTTGGTAATATATAACCCATCTATTACCTTTATTTGCTTACTAACTATAAATCCAAAAAAGTAGCTTTTCAAGAGTTTATTCAAAGAGAAAACCTATTTTTGAAATAAAGTCTACTTAAACTCTATTTAATCAACTCGTTAATCAAGATTTTCGGAAAAACTTTATCTATACGCTAAAGTTGAATCAAAACAATAGATTTTCGTTGAATCTCTCGCATGATCTCACATTTATGTACGTTACATACTCAATCAAGAGTCATCATGTTCACTGATGATGGAAACCACTGAGAAAAGTTCGATCACTATTCTACTAGTACATTCTTTTAAATTTTCGATTAGTTACAATTCTTCAGCACATAGCCACATATTAAATCACTAAAAACTGTACGTTTATAACAAAATCAACAAAAATTTTATTTTTATTTAAAAATTTAAATTAAATGCAAAACAACGCATCATCAAAAGAAAATCGAAATTGAGTTTTTTATTGCTTACGATTAACTACATAATATTACATACATGTAGCATACAATTTTATCAGTTATGACCAGTATATGTATATTCATTTTATAACCAAAATTTAAATATGAGTGGTTTCTATTAAATCGTTTTTTCTTCGCCTGTAAACTTATGAAACGTAATGTTACGTTATTTTGCATTTTAGGCGCCGAAATGCATGTAGTTTGAAGCCAGACTAAATCATAAGTTTCGTCTATTTACATATAAGCCTCAATTTCCTCGATATGTTTTTCCCATCATTACCAGAACTGCGTTTCAAGCTCAAATCGATTTTAGTGTTAACAGAGATCGTAAGACTATGTTAGCAGTTTCACATCTATTATAACTATATTTTTGATATTATTGTCATACAAAAAAAGTATAACAAAATCATCTAGTAGTCATATTAAATAATCTTTGTGGAACGATAATATTGAATCATTTTTATAGCTACGAATTTTATTTCTCCATAATTTCGTATTTATTGTATGGCGTTAATTTTTAATTTATTTTTTTTTTTAGACTATATGTTTTCTCTATGCTTTTGTTTGATGCTATTTATTTCTTCCTTATTATTTACTTTATTCATAAATTATTTCGGTATCATTTTTTATTTGGTTTCTTCGTAAACTATGCTTCATAAACTCACCCTTCAAGGATCTGATGTAAGATTGCCAGAATTTCGCCTTCTTGCTGGGGGTCTCATTGCGACCAATCATTTCCAAATGGCTTTTAAACATTTTGATCGATTTGCTGTTGCTTGTTTCGAAACAAGAAATTTATAAAGTTTTAATTTTACTGAGGTTCGATGTCAAATATCTCGTTCGCTGCAATAAAGTAAAGCAAAAAGGAAAAGAAAAGTAGATAAATGGCGTTTAACAAATAATGTGTAGTTTATGAACGAGTTTAGTCACTATTTTCTTAAATAAAAAAAAACTCTTATTATACATTTTTTTTTTGTATTATTTCGTGCCTAATTGCTTATATCCACTTTAATTATTCTTCTTCACTTTGCTATAGTTTCATGTATGCAGTTATTTTTCTTATTATTATTATTAAAAATTTCGATATCTTTACTGTTCTGCTAAGTTTTTTCTTTCAACGGCTCGTTTACTTTGTAATTCTGCTCCAGTTCTTTTTCTCGAATAAAAAGAGCGCAGAAAATGTTGAAGACTATCGCGAAGACGACAAGATCACCGAACACTAAAAATATATTTTCACGTATAACGACACCGCACTTCAAAAGTGTTTCGACAAATTCACACAAACATTAACACTTACACACATGGACGAATGAATGTGTGCTACACGCATATAAACGAGCGCTCAAAGCTTTGCAGCCTGTTGAATGAGCAAGCGCGAGCATGAAAACTTATTTTGCTCATTTCATGCGAATACCAGCGAATGTACATAGATAGGCCGCCAATACAGCAATAACAAAAATTTGAAAAACCTTTTGCCAATATGATCTGCTCGCGGAAAATATTTATTTATGTATTCGCTATGAGTTGAAGGTGTTGGTGATAATGGTGGTGGTGTTGCTCGGTGATCGTCTTGCTGGCGTTTGCTGTTGCTTTGTGGGCTTGTGTTGTTGGAGCGGGCAGCAGTGATACGTACAAGCGGCAGCTAAATTTCACGGTTATTTTTAAATGTCCTTGAGTTGAATATTTTCACAGCGCGCCAATGCAAAGAGTTGAGTTGAGATGACGGCGCGCAGCCATATCCATACATACGTACGTGCATACATATGTATGTGTGTGCGTTTGTCGTATGTATTGGAGTATGCACTGGAGTTTGCAGTGGCCGCACTTGCGGCGGCAGCGCTTCGTTGGCCATATATTTTATTGTATTAATTCTTTATTACTTCCTATTTTCTTTTTTTGAGTTTGGTACGTTTAATTTTTCTCGCTTGCGGCGTATGGTGGTGTTCGCGTTCAGCCGAGTTGTTCGTTATAAATTTTTGTGGTTATTGTTGTTGGGACTGATCATGTCATTTTTGGCACGAATACAAAATTTTGAAATATTTCATCTTTTCATTATGCTCAAGCATGTTAGCTGATGTTCCAAAACCGCTGTACATATCCAAGGTGTTGTATAACATGATTTAATCAAAAATATTCCGGCATAAATGCTATGCATTTTTAATATATTCAATGAATTTTTTATTATGAAAAACATTCTGCATTTTTAAGGATCTTTTGACACTTTCTGTCGATTTTTTTTTTTTTTTAATAATTTTATTTTATTTTTTTTTTTATTTTTTTAATCTGTTTGTTATATTTAAAATTTACATGTAATTAACACGTTTGCGCACAATTATCGCTTCAGTTTACTAATTTAATCATATATAATTCTTTAAATTAGTATTTAATTTAATAAATCCTATTTTTGTTTCATTTTTGTATTAATATGAAAATTTGTTTTTCCAAAGTCTCTAGTCACTTTTTGTTTTAAAAAGAAAGGATTAATGTGTACGGTTTTTATTGTTTCATTTAATATTGCATATTTTTTGTTTCATTTAATATTGCAATCATTTTAATGCCTCTTGATATTTATTTAAACAAATTATTTTTTAAATTTCCTTTTATTAGTCAAAACTCCTTTAGTCGGTACTCAAACAACTTTTCACTTTCTTTTTTTCTAATTTTTTGTGCTTCCTCATTTTTTTTCTCAATATTTTTTATAAATAAATTTGAAATTGTTAAAAAAGAAATTCTTACATTTTTCTTTACTCCTACTAAAAAATAGCGATCTATCCTCAACGAAGAATTTTTTCAAACTGTTCGATGTTGAAAATCGGCTTCACCAATTTCATTCGCTTTATCACAAAAATTCCTTTTATGCTTGAGTATAAGTAAGAATTTACCGTTATATATGCGCAGTGTATATGCCAATACTACTACAACTTAAAAATTGTAAATGTGTATGTATATTGCGTTGATATTAGTAGCCGAAAGCTCCGTTCGCCAACGCTTTCTAAAACAATGAAATACGCACACATTTTTAAGTTTAAGGCAAACACGAAATATTCCACAAACACACATATATTTATTATAAAATTTGTTGTTTGTATTGCTTATAAATATGTGTTTACATACTAGGGTCTTCATATCCTCCCACGAGTAAATGCTTTATACACTGTCTTGCTGCATTTGGCGATCATTGAAAGTATAACTCAACACATTGTTGTTATTGTATTATTTTTTTTTTAGCTTTTGTGATTTTATGTCATTTCAAAAATTTCATTATTCTATTTCAAAAAAGCCTTGGAAAGTCTTTCAAATTATCCGCCCCGGACATGTTCGTGCGTTGATCACAGTTAATCGCCGATTATGTGCACAAACTCACACACATGCTGCCAAGTATTCTCAGGGGCAATCTCACCACAATTATGATATTTTGGTCTTTCGCATTGAAATTGGGCATATAACACCTCCGCTTGTTTGACAAAAAGAGTCTATTTGAATTTTTATTTTCACTGTCAACTTTCATTAAGTATTACCAACCAAAAGTGAGGATATATAACATATACAGAAATTCATTTTGTATATTTTTTATACCCTGAACAGGGTATATTAAGTTTGTCACGAAGTTTGTAACACCCAGCGTCGGAGACCCTATAAAGTATATATATATAAATGATCAGTATGTTGAGCTGAGTCGATTTAGCCATGCCCGTCTGTCTGTCTGTCCGTCTGTCTGYATATAGTATACGAACTAGTCCCTCAGTTTTTAAGATGTCGATAAGATATAAGATATTTTTTGCAAACGTCAGTTTCTCTTCAAGAAGCTGCTCATTTGTCGGAACTGACGATATCGGATCACTATAAACTATAGCTGCCATACAAACTGAACAATCGGAATCAAGTTCTTGTATGGAAAACTTCCACATTTGACAAGATATATTCACGAAATTGGGTATGGATTATTTGCTGAGATAATAATGTAATATTTGAAGAAATTGTTCAGATCGGTTAACTAAAGCATATAGCTGCCATACAAACTGTACACGTAGTTACGAACATAAATGAACCTGTGAAGGGTATTTAGTTTCGGTGCAACCGAAGTTAACGTTTTTTCTTGTTTTCCTTTCACATTTGCAGACACTTGTTCTGTAGAGGTCTTTGCTCTCCTTAATTATTGTTTTCAATTTAATATTTCAAATAAATTACATTGTTGCAGTTTAAAATGTCTTCTGTATTGGCAATAAATCAACTTGCTGCTATATATTAATTACGTCAATTTTGATCTTGAACGCTATGCTGACCTCTTCCTTTTTGCCCACTCACTCACTCGCCTGCTTTGGCTATTCACCCACCTGCTGCTGCCTCTTTCTTCCGCCGTTTAAACCGCAGAGTTTAGTTTTGCAGATCAGTCGGTAGTTAATGTGAATATTAAAATAATAAAATTGTATATAGTTGTATATACAACAACTTTTCATATAACATTTATCATATATAAAGTAAGTTATATGCTTATACATGACTAAACATGCATATGTATATATTAATACATGTACGTTTTAACTTTATATCTGCACGAAGTGATTGTCTCACAAAACTATGAGATCATGCGCTGTTTGAGTCGATTTCAGTTTATATTTTCATACCAAATATATATTTGTTTGTAAACAGAAAGCATTTTCCGCATCATTCATTGACGTGTTTCGAATCGTGTAGGTCTTTCAGCTCGTTACATTTTCTTCCATATATCCTAACGTGTTATATATTCTCAGCACTCTTTTTAATATTTTGTTAATTATTTGTCGATAAACTTGAAAAAGTAGTTAAATTCCTTTACAATTGAGAGTTATAATTAACATTTTGCTAACATTTTGGTACCCCACAAATACAGTTGGAAAGCTTTTTTTAAGCCAAGCCTTGGAATAAATATTTTAGAATATTCGTAAGAGTTTAAAGGTTGAACTAGTCTAGAGCCCTTGAAAAATGTCTAACTGCGACAATTTATCCTGGGAGTAATGCAGTGAAAGAGAGAGGGGTGGAGATCTAGGACAATTTCTCCCGTGCCAGGACTTCTCAGAGTACCGCGAAGTTCCGCAACAATTTTTTGTAGACTTTTTCCCCAAAATTTAACTATAATTATTCTCGGGACACGACTAATGAAAATGTAATTCTCTGTTTAATGGTTTTTTCAAACGAATAATTATTTGAGTCCATAAATAAATGATTTTAATGACATGTTTACTGAGCCCATCTTTAGAATTATGTTTTTCAAGAGGGTCTTAACGGACTGTGGTAATTCTACACACTTGTTTTAGCGGAAACAAAACAAACAAGTAAGGAAGGGCTAAGTTCGGATGTCACCGAACATTCTATATTCTCGCATGACAAGACAGACAGACGGACAGACGGACATCCCGATTTCAACTCTACTCGTCACCCTGATCACTTTGGTATATGTAACCATATATCTGACGATATATACCGTTATTAGCAACTTTATTGCGAGAGCATAAAAATGATGCCCTCTGAATTACATGAAAATATCTGAGAGATTTACCGATATTTTCGGTGAAAAATTAGGTTAGGTTAGGTTAGGCACTGAGTTCTTCGTGTTCAATATCAGGGACCTTGAAAAGTTATAGTCCGATCACAACAATTTTTCCACAAGGGATACCTCAGCTCAAATACCGTATTTGTGTAAAGTTTTATTCCGCTATCATCATTGGTTCCTAATGTATATATTATAGAGAGAAGGCATCAGATGGAATTCAAAATAGCGTTATATTGGAAGAAGGCGTGGTTGTGAACCGATTTTACCCATATTTCGCACATGTCATCAGGGTTTTAAGAAAATATTATATACCGAATTTCAATGAAATCGGTGGAATAGTTATAGTGACGCCACGCCCATTTTCAATTTTTAAAAAAAACCTGGATGCAGCTTCCTTCTGAAATTTCTTCCGTAAAATTTAGTGTTTCGGACGTTTTTTGTTAGTCGGTTAACGCACGTTTAGTGATTTGCAATATAACCTTTGTATGGGAGGTGGGCGTGGTTATTATCCGATTTCTTCTATTTTTGTACTGTATATGGAAAGGTCTGAAAGAAACGACTCTACAGAGTTTGGTTGACATAGCTGTAGTAGTTTCTGAGATATGTACAAAAAACTTAGTAGGGGGCGGGGCCACGCCCACTTTTCCAAAAAAAATACTTCCAAATATGTCCCTCCCTAATGTGATCCTTTGTGCCAAATTTCACTTTAATATCTTTATTTATGGCTTAGTTATGACACTTTATATGTTTTCTTATTTTCGCCATTTTGTGGGCGTGGCAGTGGGAAGATTTTGCCCATCTTCGAACTTAACCTTCTTATGGAGTCAAGAAATACCTGTACCATGTTTTATTATGATATCTCAATATTTACTCAAGTTACAGCTTGCACGGACGGACGGACAGACAGACATCCGGATTTCAACTCTACTCGTCACCCTGATCACTTTGGTACATATAACACTATTTCTGACTCTTTTAGTTCTAGGACTTACAAACAACCGTTATCTGAACAAAACTATAATGCTCTGCTTAGCAACTTTGTTGCGAAAGTATAAAAACGGGATCTTAATCTACATTAAAGCCGCGGCTTTGACCTGTTTTTAGCGTTTAAATAATTTTTTTTAGTTTTACTATGAAGTTGCGACTTTAAATGCCATATGCTGAAGACATCATCAACCACCGATTCCAAAAACGCAGTTTCGAGAAAAACTTTTTGCAAGTTTTACGTTGCTGAGGCTAACAGCATTTTTAACAGTGACAATTTTTTCACCATTTTACCAATTTGATAATGTTTTTAGAACTTTAAAGTGGAGAACGCTAAGGCGTAAAGGATCCATTACAAGTTTTGTAAAATATTTATATAATGAAAATTTTTTGACAGAGTTCCTTGTATAAAAATAAAATAATTAATAGTATAATATCTTAAACACCTCGTCTCTCACCCCTTTAGCTTTCCCAAGGCTATCTCGCGTCGAAATACCTATAGCAGGAAGAAGATCTCCAAATATTTGTATGGCTTGTTCAATTGGATCCATGCAGATATTGTGAATATTAAAAAAATAATAATAGTCATATGTACTACATGTCTTCCAATCGGCATCTGGTGTGATCGTATGTACAAGCAAATTTTGAACGCTATGCTAATTAATCCACCAACTGTATGTACATATTAGTTCGTATATGGTAGGTAGTAGCATTTGCAAAAACGTCGCGTTAATTTTCTTTTAAGGTCCGTATTTATAACCAGTTATAGATTTTCCCATCATCAACAATCCACCACAGGTTGCTACCAGACTCCGGGAAGCCGGACACTTTAAGAATCTCACTGTGGGACATTCCGAAATCCTCCCGCACTTCGCTTGCAACCTAATCCTAGCGGCTTATTCTCTGCGGTCATACCTTTGATGGAGCGGAATCGTTGGAGTGAGCTTGTTCGTGGATATATCGAAACTCAAAGGGAAGGTTGGTCGGGAACCACTGTAGTGCTTTTGAAGCAGAAGTGGCAGCTGGTAAGGTAGCAGCAGATGTCGTTCAACGATGTGCGGCTTCCTTTAGAAAGGTATGCATCCACTCCGTTAACAGAACTGATATACCAGTTTTAAGTTCGCTGACAGTGAGTTCAGAGCTAATCAAGTAGTGCATGACTACCGTACTCTATCTGTGACAAGAAGCTACTTTCATAGTAAACTTGTCTGGGTGACTGGTCATAGCGAACTCATCAGAAAATATAAAGTTGGTTGGCTCTATGTGCTTTGTATATATTTGTTGGTCGTTTTGATCCGTTCTTAGGAGTTCTGAGTATGATAATAGACAAGCGTTTCTAGCAGTTCAAGTGGCATTATTCGAGGTCTCACTATCTATTTACCTAATCTAATAATTCACAAAACGATTTGGATATGCGTTTGTACTACAACAACTGCAGTTTGCTTAATGAAATATTTTCATCTCATATTTAGTTTTGTTTGCAAGTAGACTAATATATAACGTGCTCTTCTCCACTTTCCTCAGTTGAAACAACAAATATTTAATGAAACTTTATGAACTTTCTGAGGGTTAGACAGCATATATTCAACAAATAAAGAAAACTTTTAAACAAAGTAATTAAAATTTTGCCACCATTTTGCGCAAATCAAGCTGAGCTAGTATTGTTCACAGACGTGCAACAAATATTGTAATTTGCCACATTTATGTGATAAACGCGTGCCAATCACCTGCTGGTGTTTAATCAAAATGCAATAAAAGTAAAAGTCGATGAATTCTTGGCAGATCAACGAATGGCACAATAAACTGACAACAAACTTTGCTGTTAAAAGACACAACTTTTCACTTTTTAGCAAGTTTATTTCTTTGCTGCGCAGTGAAAGTTGCTTTTGACTTTACAATTGTTCGAATAAAAAAAGCAAAGAAATGTTAATGTAGAATTAAATATATTAGGGTGTACGTTATATTTCAAGTTGATGTTTTTTTATGAATGTTCCCTTTATCTTTAAACCATCAATTTAAACCGTGTCGAAATCATAATGCTTTTCCCATGAATGTGACATGTGATTTTTTGATATTTTGCATGAAACCAGTAAACTTTGAACATTAGCAAAATTATATTCTAGTAGAAAATTGTCTACTCTACAAAAAGTTCTTAAAGATGTTTTCCATAAAATCACTGCATTAAAGGTTAACAAAGTCACGCAGTTAAAGTTAACAAACCATCACGACTGTATGAATGTACACCATGTCGTATGAGTAACCCAGAATCTGTTCCCATGACAGAGGGGTCTAAGTAGCCGACACTGACCCGGATTTTTTCTGACCAAGGGCTGTTAATCCGGCACCACACCTCGAAATTAATTCAGTTTTTTTTTGCCGCTATAACAACAACAAAAACAGTATGCATAAATCACTTGTATGAATGCCTCAGTCCATTTGATTATTAAGTTTGACTGGGTATAACTTTTATGAAAAAAATCATTAGAATGCTTTTTGTGGAGTGAAACATTTTTACTGGAATATAAGTTTTTTAAGGTTCTAGGTTTATTTGCTTTGAAAGTAAAAAAGAATAAAATCTTCCAAATGATCAACAAATGCCATATAACATATGTATGTGGAAAAAGTAAACTGATTTAGGCTTCAATTCAAAATAAACAACTTGTATGTAACTTCAAGAGGTATTTACTATAAAAAATCAATTTGGACAATAACACACACCCTAATGTATATCTACAGCTATATATACATACATAAATATAAATAAATTTCTATGTTGTTACTGCAGTTGCCAGGTATTTCCCACACGAATTCACTTTTCACTCAACTTGCCAAAGTTCCTTCACTTCCTCAACTTTTATTTTTTTATGGTCTACTTTCAATAGTCTTTTTATATTCTGTACTTACACAACTTCTGCATTCATACAACAAGCAAAAGTGGCCATATCTACTTAAACATGGCATTAAACTGCAACGGAGCCAAACAATATATACAAAAAGGAAATAAGAAAAAGTTAAGTAACACATATGACAATAAAAGAAAAAACAGCAGCAAGAAATGAAGCTCAAAGCATTACTTTGGTAGGAAAAGTTTTCTTTTGAACCCAATGTCAAGGTTAATACTTGTGTACAGTAAATATACATATTGTCTCACAGTCAGACAGCGCCATCTTTCATTTATCTAATTTTGGCTATAAGCAAAGGCGAACTGTGGCTGCCTTTGTGCTTTTATGGCACTTTCAAAGTAAACAAAACACAAGTTTCAATAAATACTTGAAGGGAAATATTTTTCTTTGCACTTGTGCTATTTCAGATTAAATGCAACTGCAACGGAAGTCAGTGTATGTGTATGTGTGTTTGTTTATTAGACACGTGCATGGTATTTTAGAGATTTGGTTAAATATTTATTTTTATCTTATTATACAATAGCATTCTTGCATTGCAATTGCGTCAAATTGCTGAAAGTTTATTTTGATTTCATGATTTGGTTGAGAAAGAGAGATTGAACAAGTAAGGTAGTGCTAAGTTCTGGTGTAACTGAACATTGCATACTCTTGCAACTTGCTAGCATTAAAACTAAGAAGTATCTTCATTACTATTGTTTATATGGGGTCTAGACTACGAGTGCTCGTGCGTTTTATTCATTCTAAGTACAAATATGCACCATTATAAGAAAATTTTTCTCTCAGAATTTTACATATTGGCCACTATATGCGGTTAGTTATCCAGCCCCTTTGTAGCACGCAGACATTCTACTATCAGGAAGGATTCTCTCTGAATTCCGGTTATGAATCTGACACATTGACCACTGTTTTCAGTAAAAAGTCAACTACAGATACTGAGTGTCATATATTCGGTACCTAGGGTAAGTTTTTGTTGGATTTGGACAATTTTTGGCCATAAGGTAAGGTGGCATACTCTACATACATTATTCGTGGAAAGGTTTATCCCGTTATATTAATTGCTTCATGATTTTTACAACTAAATGGCAAGAATCAAATGGAGTTTAACATTATGTTATATGGGACTATTTTCGCACAGTGGCTTAGAAATGTAAAAATACTGCCACATATTAATTTTGGTCGAAATAGGTAGATCCGGGTCCCGAGAAATGTGATTTCAAATACAAATGGATGGTGCCACAGTCATCGTCCAATTTTTAACCCGGCTTCTATAAAATCCTCTCATAACATTTCGAGTGTAAAATTATTTGTCACTAAGTAAGATTTATGGTTCTTTGCGCGTAGGCCGCGGCGAATATCGCATTCGATGGAACAATGAGCTGTACGAGATATACGACGACATTGACATAGTTCAGCGAATTAAAAGATAGCGGCTACGCTGGCTAGGTCATGTTGTCCGAATGGACGAAAAC
>NW_017534597.1:879576-909343 GCF_001853355.1 Bactrocera latifrons
GAAGACCTCCACTCCGTTGGAAGGACCAAGTGGAGAAGGACCTGGCTTCACTTGGAATATCTAATTGGCGCCACGTAGCGGAAAGAAGAAACGACTGGCGCGCTGTTGTTAACAGTATTTAGTTACTGTTTTATTGTGCTTTTAGTACTTTTTAACAGCCTCGTTGCAAGAGGCATGGATGGAGTTTTCCGATTTCATCATTTTCACATTTCATTTTTCATTTACTAAATTATAGTTCTAGAGCTTTATTATGTGGTTAGTTATGGCACTTTATACGTTTTTCTTGAAGGACGATTACGCCCTACCTTTCTACCTTACTTTTCTTTTGCCAAGAAACATGTGTGCCAAGTTTGATCAAGATATCTCAATTTTTACTCAAGTTACAACTTGCAGGGACGGGCGGACAGACATACACTTACTCGGATTTGAACTCGCCTCATCATCCTGATCATTTACATATAAATATATAACTCTATATCTAACTCGATTTGTTTTAGGTGATACGTACTACCGTTAGGTAAACAATACAACTATACTATAAAAATATAGTTTGTAGAAAATTTTTTCAGGGGGTTTCCACTCATATTGAAGCGCGTTCGGAATCCACGTTGCACAGAGTTTTCGCAACGCAAACGCTCTTGAACTATTCACCACAATTTGTTGACATTTATTAAGTACAATAAATTAAGCGGATCACTCCAATAACTGGACAGAAAGGCAGGTAACCAGACATTGAGAAAACAGCCTTAAATTCGATATTTTTCCAATGAAATTTATTTGTATAAACATATTCAAAATTAAACCTCAAGTCATTCGGTTGGACTTATATCGACAAAAACGTTTATTGGTAAATAAAATTTTCACTGTATTGAATAGTTTATATATGAATAATAGTATAAAATGGGTCCACTTCTATACATATACATATATTGTGATTATTGGGTATTATTTTAATGTATCACTCCAAAAAAAATTTAAAAATAATTCTTCAATAAATATATCCAGTCCAAAATTAGCCTAATTGAGTATATTGTCATCGATGCTTTTTCAGTGACTTCTTGGAAAAATGCAAAGATCTCTAAATAGCAAATTAGCTACTGGTTTTTGCTGACAATATTAATGCTAATAATACACCGAGATTAAATGAAGCTATGTACGTAGTGAAGTGCGGAAAAAATTGGCGATATATTTGACAATTAAAAAGTAAAATCAATAAAACTCTTTGTTTGCATCGGTACTTTAATAACTACTATTTACTTCATAATTTTAAAAATAAATTTTTTTACTTGCTCTAACATATGCATATGGAATATACATGTATATATGGTCACTTAAAATGCAAAATAACGTAACATCACTTTATATATGTTTACATGCGAAGAAAAAGCGATATAATAGAATATAATAATTTTAAACAGAATTCGAGTTTTGGTTATAAAAAGGTTATATATTGGTTATGTATTGGTTATTTACTCGATATACCTGAGAGTGGAAGCTTGAAATTTTGCAATATCACATATATAATAAGATGTTGTGAATCGTGAGCAATAAAAGACTAAATTTAAATTTTTTACATTTTAGGTGACGATATATTTAAAAATATGGTTCGAAATTGAAGTTTAACCTGTTGATGTTTCAAAGATATGTTTGTATATGTAAGTAATTGTAAAGTGTTTAATTTAGTGATATTTGCTTCCAAAAATTTTAAGGCGTCCTTTTCGAAACGCTGTTTTCAGAGATGTGAGAAAATTTTAAAATTGTGTCCCAAGTTAAAGTTTTGACTATTACTGCGATTAAGGGAATTCAAAATGTATCGTCGATTATTAAAATAAACTATATTTTGTAAATGTACTTTTCTTATTTTTTTGTAAATAAAATGTTTCTTCAAAAACAAAAAAAAAACATAAAATGTCCAGCTTTCGGTGTCAGATATAACCAAAATATAACCACTGTATAACCGAAACTCAAATTTTATTCCTATGAGTGGTTTCTATTATATCCTTTTTCCTTTGCCTAAAAACTTATGAAAAGTGATGTCATGCTATTTTGCATTTTAGATGACGATATGTGTTAATAGTTGCAATAATAATTATATTATATTTATATATAAATACATAATGAATATATTCAGTTTAGCATAGAAATATTTTAAATTAAATAATAATTAAAAATAAAATTTAATCAGTTAGTAAGCCTGTAATAAAAGTATAACTTTTCTACGTTTTATATTTACTTGCATCAGTCATTGATTTTCAAGTTCATTTACGTAGGCCAAATACTACATGAATCTAAACAATTCACTTATACAGACATTACAAATACATACATGAATGTGCAAAAGTTGCATATATATCCAATAGATGTATATGTGTGTGAACAAACGAGCATCATAGTGATTATAAATATCTGCCATAGAAAAATGAAATAAAGGCAAGGAGCACACCACTTGGTAGAGAGGAACAGCACTAAAACATTGGTTTATTAATACATAAGTGAATATTAGCATTGTGAATACTAATGTAATATATAGATTTTTATGTTCTTGAATTGTTTATAAGCGAATATTTGAGTGTTGAATATGATATGAGAGATATGTACACTTTTTTCCGAATATAATTTAGGTATAAAAATATACAGTCAAGTAGAAAATATAAGCAAAATATTCTCTGTTTTGTGTGTTTGTGTATATATGTGTAAATATACCATTACAATTTTAAAACAATTGATACAGTAATTTTTTTATTCACAAAAATCGTCTTTTTTGGGCTGCGACCCCTAAATTTTACGGTGCATTGTGTGATTGTGAACTTTTAAAGGTGTTTTTGGGCACTCAAGTATAAATGAACGGTGTGTCCAACATTCTCCTTTTATATCTACATAGAGTCATTTATTACTATCAACTGCATTTTACATTCACCCAAAATTTTTTTTCAGAATTTTTTATATGTTTCCCTGCAAACTGATATAGTTGTGATCTATCGTGAGATTGAGATAACTATAAGCATTAGTGGGAACAGCACACGTTCAATATTTCATAAACATTTGATGATAAACAAAATGTTTACGTTGGATCAATTTCTCCATTGCTCGAAAAAAGGCCCGTGCGAAATAAATCTATGACCTCATGACAGGTGATGAATCGTGGTTTTGCGCGTATGAACCCGAAATTAAACGTTAGTCGACTGTATGCGTGTTTCCAGCTGCGCCAAATGTAACAAAAGTTGTACGCGCGCAAAGCACTTCCAACCAAAACCAAGTCGCCAAAGAGCGATCAAAACGACAATGCGAGCGCTCACACAACGACTGAGACAACTGCATTTTTGAGTACGCAAAACATCAATTTAATGAGTCCTCTACCGTTTAGTCCTGACTTCACATCGAATGGCTTATTTTTTATTCTCGTATGTAAGAACTACAAGGTCAACGTTTTTGGTCACTCAAGGAGGTTGATGCGTTCAGAACCTATGTTATGTTGATTAATCATTCAGTGACATAAGTGCTAGGGAAATTGGTTCAAATGCCAAAAGGGTATATGTAAATCTTAATTGAGAATAATTTTGAAAAGCAATAAAAATTATTTGGGTTGCTTAATAATTAATTTTGTACTTTAATCCCCAAATATGAAAGACAATCCTGGCATAGTCGATATTCACTCGTAATATCAATTTTGGTATATTTCACGCTGAAACGCCTTTTCAAATTTGCGTGTAACTTCGAAAATTTTCACTGCAACGATATGAAATTTTCTGTGTGTAGTCTTAAATATATGTACATTAAGAAAATAAAATAAAAAATTTTAGATTTATTGAAAAATTTAAATGTATATAACCTCTTAATTACCTCCGCTATCTGCCCCGTTTGAATACAGTATGAAATAGTGCAATTATTTTACGCAACACTGTAGTATATATGCAAATTTATGTATACATGCCTTCATTTAAATACTATTTGCACTTATATATATCCAATTTTCCTATATACTCACACATGCATGCACATACTATATGTACTTGTTAAAATAACTACACACTAGAGCATATAGTTATTAGCAATCTTCTTCGTTTTATTTTCAAGACAGCTTTTCAGAGCGCGAGAAAGCACAGTACATAGAATTTATATAAATAATCAAATTAATTGTATATATCGTCAGCTAAAATTCAAAATAACGTAACATTACTTTTCATAAGTTTGAAGGCGAAGGAAAAACGATATAATGGATTCTATATAAAGAAATCACTCATAGTAATACAATTTGAGTTTTAGTTATAAAATGGTTCTACATATATTGGTTATAAAATGGTTATAGATTACCTATAAAATGGTTATATGTGACCTGGTCTGCGGAAAGGGGGCTTAGGTGTCAAAAAATCAATTTTCACTTTTTAGTTGATTCGGATGGAAGATGAGATGCTTTTTCACGTGATAGAATCCAAAAAGTCATARCTTGTTTGAAAGTTCCCTAAAAATGTAGAGAAAGAAGAGTAAAAATACGAAAAAATACAGCTGCGCGGTATCAGAGTAAACGTCACTTCTTCAGTGTTACTTTTTTAAATGTTCCACACTAGCAACTTACACGATGAACTATAATAATATTCCGACCAAAAACAACACTTACTGGACGTCCTTGAAGCCTCTGGAAAGGAGAACAATTAATGAGATAACGAGAAACTAATGAAACGAGTTATTTATTTTTAACAGCTGTTTCCCAGAAAACTAGTTTTCGCACGTTAGCTCCCTTTTCGTAGACCAGGTCACATATTACATCTGAGAGTGGAAGCTGAAAATTTTATGCTACATGTATGTAATATGATGTAGTGAGTCATAAGCAAATAAAAACTCAATATCGCTTTTTTGATGATACGTTATTTTGCATTTTAGGTGACAATATTTGACTTGTAGCTCACATCTGCTAACAACTACTCATACAAACGAGGTATTTCTAGTAGTATAAATGATTTTTAAAAACAATTATAAGAAAGAAAATGTAAAATACGAAATAAGCTTCTGTAGCGTTGTTTTTATTTTCTTTTAATAAAATCTTATATTTGTGGTTAGGTATCTGCAGGAAATTATTGTATGACGTTAATTTCAAAGATTTTTATTTATGATGACGACTTTTGCGCGTTTCCCAGCTACTTGAATGCATTGCTTGTATATATTTACTGCCGCATACAAGTGGTATTCGAAAGAAATTTTTGAATGTGGAAAAAAGGATTAAAAGCTCAACAGAGAGTATTTAAATTATCACAAATAAGTAATAAGTATACCGTACATATGTAAAAGTATGTATATAAGCACACATAGTCTTATATATATAATTGAATTCGCCCTCTGTTTTAAAAATAGCAAAACGTTCATTGAATATTTCACTAAACTTGAAATTTTTTCATTGCAAAAAATACAAAGAAAGAAAAATAATTAAGTAAATAGTGTCATGACTCATGCTGTGGACCAATTTTGCATTTTCTTTTTATGTAGAGAGCAAAATATGAGCATATTTGGCCTCGCTTTTGCCATGGCTTGCAGCTGTTGTCCAATATGCTCAGCCACTTGAACGGCCAACTCGTTCGTCAGCTTTCCATCCGTTCATCAGAATATACATATCTAAATTTGTATTTGTAAGTACAGAGCTGTATGTGCCTTCTATGCATTTAATGAGTGGACCACTCAGTTTTTTGCTGCCAACCCGCCAACACGCCACCTCTCGCATACGAATGCACACAGCAATGCACCATCCATATTAATATTTTCATAATAATTATCGGCGACTGAACGACAAGGCATTGCACACTTTTAATTTCATTGGCATTCAGCGTTATTTTTAAAGGCAATATTTTTATTTCGTGTTCAAAGTCAGCCTCTATAGTGCCGTTATTTGTTTTGGTTTTTCTTTTCTTTTTTTTTCACCGTTTACACTTCTTGCAATATTTATGCAAGTATAAGCTTGCCTCGTTTATTGTTATCTGCCATGCGCTGCCAAAAATTATTGTCAAAATATCCATAATAAATTGCCTGACAACTGTGGCACTAACAATTAATTTTGCCTTTCAAAGTGGACTTCTAAGTACAATTTGCAGTTTGTAACGCCCACTTTGTTTTGATCGATAATTATTTGCACTACTTCCCTCATCTTGTAATCGGACATTAACTGCCCTGTCTGGTTGCCCACTTGCAAAAAATACTAACAAGTAATTTTCAAATGAAGAACGCAATTAGCAGATGGATAGTCAATTTGAAACAATTTATCACGATACGTAATTACAAAATGTTGCTATATTATATTGCAATTTGAAAATCACTGTGAGTTGTTTGAGAATGTTCATAATTATGACAATACTAAGTTGCATATGTAAACACTTCCTGTAGTTTTTATTTTAAGAAACAACGTTTTCATCAGCATATGAAACTATGTCTTGCCTACTAAGTCCAGGAAGATTTAAGAACCTCGAATACCACAACTTTCATTTTCAGTCTTTCTTTCTGGGAAACTGAGATTGCTGTGTATTACACACTTCCAGATAAGGATACCCTGAAAAATAGAATGGAGAAGGAGCATAATAAGGAACATACCATCTCACTCTAAACCGACAGGTCCAAAATGGACTGCAGAATAGGCACGGTAGTATATTCCGATTATCTGAACATTTCTATCTCTATCCGTCTACCGAACTCGGCTAGAATTTTCCAAGCGGAAGCATTGGGCATGGAGAAGGCCAGCGAATATCCATTGAATAGCTACGAGAGGATACATAAAGCAACAATATACTATACATGGATAGCCAGGCAGCTCTCCTGGACTTGTCATCACCCATGACTAATTCCAGCATAGTTCTTAACTGCAAGAAGGGGCTGAGCTCAGTAAAAGAAAAGCTCCACCTAGACTTGATCTGGGTTCCCGGTCACAGGAACATTTTCGGCATCGAAAAAGCAGACGAGTTGGCAAAGGCAGGTGCTTTCCTAAACGAATCCGAGGTAGAGTGCAAACCAAGCCCGCTACGATCGATCAGAAGAGAGCTCAATATACAATTTCAACTATTATCAAATAACAGATGGAAAAATATAACAAAATGGTATGTAACTAAAAAGATATAGCCAATATATGACAAGAAAGGAACCAATGACTTATTAATAGGTCCTCCTCGATTCGGCACCTTTTGCAGCAAATTGAACTGAAGTATTCAACGACTTGGCGCATTTCACTTCGAGATCTTAAATTGAAAGCCTACCAAATACAGCTTGTGCACGAACTGAAGCTCCTCGACGCTACGCTCTATTGGCTATAAAAAATTCCAAGAAGATCCGACGTTTTGAGCCAAATGTTGTTCAGCGATGAGGCATATTTCTGGCTCAATGAGTACGTAAACAGGTAAATATTTAGGACGAAAAGCAACCTGAAGAGATTCAAGAGCTGCCATTTTATTCAGTAAAAACAACAGTTTGGTGTGGTTTGTGCGCATGTGGAATCATCGGTCCGTATTTCTTCAAAAATCATGCCGGTGAGAACGTTACCGTCAATGGAGAGTGTACATTGCATCATGAAAACCGATATTTTGTTTTAACAAGATGACGCTACTTCCCACACATTGCCTCAATCAATGGATTTTGGAGGGAACACTTCGGAGAGCAGATAATTTAAAGTTTTGGCCCTTTCGATAGGCCAACAAGATCGTGCGAAATCACACCGTTAGACTATGTCCTGTGGGGATATGTAAAGTCTAAAGTATATGCGGACATTCCCGTTTCGTATCAGGCCTTGGAGCAAAACATCAGGTGTGTCATTCGCCAGTTACCAGTCGAAATGCGCGAACGGATAATCAAAGTTCGGACTCAACGGTTGGACCATCGGCCAACATTTGAGACAGATAATCTTCAAAAAATAAATGCTCAAGAATGTTCTTTCGAATGATAGTAAACATTTCCCAATAAATTTTTAGTTCTGTGCTTTTTCTTTAAAATAGTAGGGAACCCCGAAATGGATCACTCTTAAAGATACATCAGATATCATCAATATGGAAAAACCTTTTCTTATTTTTTACTTGGAATAACTCAAAGAATAGATTAAAAATCTATATTATGGAAAACATCAAATTATCTAAAATAATTTCTCGATATTCTTTTTACTTTTCTAGTTCCTCTCTTTCTGCTTTAGTTATAAACAATTTTGCTTCCACACATTTAGCCAAAAAAAGTATGAGTAATACATATATTACTCACGCCTTCAATATATGCCACTTTTTTCCAATACATTCAACGTTTTTGTCTGGCAATTTCGGCGCCAATCATGTCTTTATTTGAAATCAATTAAAAAATTGCGGTCAATAGGTTAATTTACATTTCTCACATCAAAAAGTTTTGATATTAATTGATTTGCAGAAACTTTTAGCGGGCATGCATAAATCCATACATATTTACATACATACAGATATACATACATATATAGAAAGTTTGAGTCTGATAAAGTTAAAAAGAAAAGTAAACGCAAGACGTTTACACAACGGCATTTACTATATATGTGAAAAATCAGATTACACACAACCCACGATGCTCCTAGCCAGTCTTTGATAAATTAAGTTTAATTGCTTTACCATGCCGACACTCATTATCCTCTTTTGCAACTGCGCCTCTTAAGTTTTCAGAATAAATCAGCGGTAGGACACAAGAAAAGTGCTATATTATGAAAATATTCTGCTACTGGTTCATCACTATTTGCCACTTGCCAAGTAAGTCAAAAGCAGTCAATAGAACAAACAACTGGTATAAATAAATTAAACTGGTATAATTAAATAAAGAAGCCCAAGTATTTATAATATTTTAGGAAGGTAGGCGCGTACTCTTTTGTATTAAATACAGGGTTTTGTAGTAACCGTGATATGATTTCTTAAAAAAAAAAACACTCTAATTGTTAAGAAAAGGAAAGGATATTCAAATGTTTTTATTTAATTTGAAGTGCAATTGATACAATTAAATTGTAAATATTTATAACATCATTCAAATGGCTTCCATCACTTCTTTTGCAGGAAGTAATTCGATGCATCCAATTTTCGAGTACTTTTTCCCCTAACTTAAGTCGTATGTCATGAATAGCATGTTCAATATCGACTTCTACTTAAAACTTGAAAAGAGTCTGATTTATTGCTAAAGACCAAAGACTTCAAATAAACTAAGCAAGAGGTAGTGGAATGGTATTAAATAACGACTTCTTGCCGGCCATTTAATGTCAAAATTTCTTAATATAATCGAATCTCAAAACTTGTCTCGCAATAATTCGGTTTCGCACGAGCTGTGTGGCATATAACCCCAGATGTTGTCAAAATCAACTGCTGCCAATTGTGGCCTTTGGTTATCATCGATCTATACCACTTTCCATTGACAGTAACGGTGTCACCAACTTCATTTCAAAAGAAGTATGGTCCGATGAATCCTCCAGAAAAAAAAAACCTCAATAAACTGTCAATTTAAGTGACTGTAATCGTTGTTCGTGAATAATTTGTGGATTTTCTTCCCAACAGATTCGATAGCTTTATTATTTACCACTCAGCTGAAAATGAGCCTCATCGGAGAAGAAGATTTTCTTAAAAAAAAACAAAAATCGTTATCGTTTTCAAGTTGTTCCAAAACAAAATCAGCAAATTCAGATGACTTCAGTTCTTCTGTGAGCACAATTAGTAAAATGGAAAAGCGCAGGAAACTACACTTAGAAATGCAGTTAGTTGTTAATTCCTTCTGCACATTTTTGCTAGAATAGTAAATATTGAACTTTCTAATAACATGCATACTTCTGAATTTTGCAGACAATTCGTTTTTCGTTGGATATCGGTTTAAGGTGATAGGAATTTCATTAAAATGATTATAATATCAATAAAGGTTACCTTTTATATATTGGGATCCAGCAAGGAAAAAAATATTATTCATAGGAAAATGAAATTATTATTTTTGAATATATACGAGTAAATATAACACTTCTGCATGCGGTAGACCTAATTGTAAGTCACGATAATACGGTGAACGCCTCAAATCGTTGTTTTGACTGTTTCTCTTCGGCGGTTGGCTTTTCTGATTTCCAGAAAAACAACTGGAAAAAAAAAATTATTGTGCACCACTCAAAATTTACTGTTCTCCATTGTTCTGGTAGTGTGGTTGCGACATCTTTAGTTTTTCCAAAAACAAAACAAACTTTTGCTTTTTGGTTCATAGGCATAAAGTCACGTTTTATCACTTGTCATAATATCATAAACGAAGCATCGATATCGTTTTTTTTACATTTTTATGAACGATTGACAAATATACATAGTGTGGGATCCAATAAGAAGAATTTCTCCTTACGGTCAAATGTTCATGCAATATTGAATGTTTGCTATTAACACTAATACCTATAATTGTCTAAACCTCAATATATGTCACTTGACTGTATCCGCTTACGCACGGCATTTGGAACGCTTTTCACAAAATTTTTTTTTGGAGTGATCTACGACCTCGATTGAATTCACCACCTCATTGACAAATACCGGTCTTTAAAGGAGCTACATCGCCAAACATTTAATTAAGTTCATGGATAAACTATTGCTGAGTAAATTCACATCGCAAGTTTTCAAAAATAATCCTGTAAAATTATCCGCAATATAATTTCATTTCCGACCGAGCTGATTATTACTATAAACAGCACAAATAGTGCTCGTATATCAGAATGTTCTGAGAATTTATTGGGTTGCCGAAAAAGTCTTTTCGTATTTCTAATCAAACTTCATCTTATATATTTTATATTTGTAATAATAAATAAATAAACAAATATGTACCATTTTGGTCGACTACTTTTTGCCATTTTTCCACTAGGGACTTTATTCCAACAGTGTAAAACTTTCACCAGGGTAAATCGAAATTTCGGAATTTCCTGAACGGAAGTGAACGAATCATTGTTGTACTACACGAACTGACACAGTATCGTTTCCATAAACTTCACAACTTTCATTGGTGGCTTGCGTGGCATTCTTCCCTTTTTCATCCAGAAATTTCAAAATATAGCTAATTCCTTCGTTATGTAACTTTTTTCAACTTCCCATAATTGTTTGTTGATTAAATGACGCTTATGGTCTCACCTTTCCAACACAATATGATTGACAGCACTAGAAATAGACGACAGCAAGGGCATCTATTGACAAAAAGCGAAAAGACTTTTTCGACTACCATCATCATGTCATCAATATTGTCAGGCTTTATGATAAAGTTGTTAGTTACCAGATATTTATTTTGAAAAGTACTTGTAAGGTCTTATAAATTTGTCAACTGCTTTTTCATATGGAAAATGTACGTACAAATTCAGCATTGCGCGCAAGTGCATATATTTTTTATAAAAGCAAATCTAAACAACAAAAACGGTATATCCAAACAGAAATGATCAAAAGTAAAGAACGCAAAAAAGTTCACGGCAGTCTGAGGATAGAATAGCTTACACCTAAATTTTAAGACAAATAAACAAAAAGTACCGCAAGCAAAATTAAACATTTTTTTTGTTGCCAGCTTCCTTCACGGTTGCTAACAAAAATAATTAAATTTTTTGTTTACTTCTTAATGTTTGTAATTATGCGTAAATATTTTGAATTAGGTGTAAATGGCAGCAATTAAATGCCACATAGCATGCGCTGGTTTTATTTTTTTTTTCTTTGCGTGTGATGTTAGGTCTTGGCCTAACTTCTTAATGCCAAAGTTGCTAGGGCAAACTTTGTGGTTGTTTGTGGGAAAGATACAGACATATATACATGTACTTGGTTATCATTGTGGTTTTGGAAAGTACCATATATACAAGTAATTGGGGTTGTCTATTCCTACAAAAACCAGCATTTAATAATACAAGTATATTGTACATACATACATATTATTCACAGATATGTTTGTATATATAATAAATTAATATTTCTTAATTGAATAAATTCCAAAAAATTTTAGTACAAGTTCTAATGAACTCATTTAATTATATAAACTGAAAATGATTAACTATAATGGCCACCAAAAATCTTATTTCTATTTTCATTTATACGAACACTTTTTCTTGAAATATTACACAATTATACAAGAAATGGAAAGATTGCACAAAACTATGCAATAGGTTGAAGGGCGTCTAACAGCAAGAACGACCTTGCCACATCGACACATGTTTTTAAAGTTCAAAATACAAACACTACTCTCTACATATGCTAACTAACTACACATTGCATGTGGGCACTTAAGTAATGGTTAATGCTTTTTGAAGAGTATATAGTATATATTTTTTTTGTGTGCATATGTATGCTTAGCTAATTTTACTGAGAAGTTTGAGCAGAGTTAAAACAGAAATAATATATTGCAAACGTAGAAAAATACTTAAGATGAGCTAGTTATGCTTAGTGAAGACATTGTGTCTGTTAACTGACAAATAATAAAGCAAAAATGTTAAAACTTATCTCTTGTAAGACTTGTGTACTCACTCTTGTTGAACAATAAATATACATAAGTCATTTTCTAAAGATAACATAGTTGTACGATGCAAGCTGAAGCCTTGAAGACTGCTACACAAAAGTGTATCGATCAAAAATTTTCGGCTAAAAAATTTGTTAAACTATGGCAATTGGAAATTTCAGTTCTCATTCACTTCGTTTTTCTTCCAACAATTGTTTTCTTTTAAAAAAAATTTCTTATAATGGAAAACATATAGAATTTTATTCGCAATTTTCCGAATTTACTTACTCTCTTCAATTTAATCATATGAGACTTTAACATATTTATAACCTGAACAGGTTTAGGTGTGCTACGAATTATGTAACACCTAGAGAGTCCCTAAAAATATGAAAAAAAAAATATCAGCGTGGCGAGTTGAGATGATTTAGCTATGTCTGTCTATACATCGGTCTGTCATATATACACGCGAATTAGTCGCTCAGTTTTCACGATAATGATCTGCAAATCCTTTTCTCCCCAAAAAGTGGCTGAAATGAATGAAATTCAAGTTGTTGTATGGAAAACTTTTTTATATTGACAGATATCTTCACGATCTTTGACATAAATTATTTTTAAAATCATCTTTGCAATCTCGGAGCAAATTGTTTAGATCGAACTTGTACAGCATATAGCTGCCATATAAGCTGACCGATGAAAATTCAATTTTTGTATGGAAAACTTTTTTATTTGTAAAGATAACTAAATAAAATTCGTCATGTGGCATTATCCAAAGCAACGGTACAATCTCCTAAGAAATTGATTAGATCGGACTTGTATAGCATATAGCTGCCATATAAACTGACCGATCAAAATTCAATTCTTATATGAAAAACTTTTTTATTTGATGAGATATCATCACGAAATTTCGGATGTAGTATTGCCCAAAGCAGTTATATAGTTTTTGTTGAATTTGTTTAGATCGGCTCACTGTAGCATATAGCTGCCATATAAACTGGCCGATCAAAATCCGATTCTTATATGGAAAACTTTTTTATTTGATGAGATATCTTCACAAAATATGGCACTTATTATTATCCAAAGCAACTATATAATCTCCTGTTTAGAACAGTCCAGTATAACATAGTGATATGTATGTATATAGCATCCTTGTTTTGAAACTTATTTTATTACTTGTTTGTGAAGTCTTTTATAGCAACCAGAGTTAAATTATTTTATTTTTTTTATAATTTTTCGAATAATTAATATTTTATTATAAATTAAGCTTATGTAACGTATACATTAAATTACCAATAGCCCCTTTCGTGTGTGTAATTGGTGTAAGAAGTAAGTCGTACTAGGCGTATCAGTAACAACTGTGATACTCTACGTGTATGTCAGTTACACAGGCCGTATGAGTAACTTATACGAAATTCATGTTCTTCAGGTTACGTAAGTAATGCATTTAATATTCAGTTGTACACATTGTATACGTAACAATATACAATATACTTCATTTGCAGAGATCAAATGGCTTTTAAATAAATTTAATAAAAAATGCACAATAACTTTATAAAGCGCATTTTGATGCAATAAATAATGTGGGCGAATTCTAACGAATAGAAGTCGAAATATTTTATAAAATGTAAATTCAATTTATATGTAGCAAGAGTTCCAATTAGTTTTTCTACAGTATTAATTCAATGCGTAATTACGTTTAACTTTTATGCTGAAATACTTCCGGTGAATTTTCCAAAACAAAATATAAGATTTCTTCGTCGTACATTTCTGTAATGTTTTGCGGCACCTATTATTTTTCTGTTCGCAGAACGGGACAACAAGGAAATAAATCATAGCGAAAGTATTATTAAAACTACATATGTGTGAACATAATCGAAACATTTTCGAAACAAACGAGGTAGATATTTTTAATTTGCATATTTTTATTTTTACTGTTTATTTTAATTTCTGCTTTTTGGTAAAAATGAATACCAATTGTTTTAAACATAAATAAATGCCACAACACTAACGCCGAACACAAATGAAATTCTCAATGACAACGAAATGAAAATTGAAAATCTTAAAAGTACAAAAGTACAAAGGAAACTTGGCAAATATAATATTTAAGAAGACAAATGTCTGCTTAAAAATTGGAAATCTGCTAATTTCAAAACTGTGTTCGAAAACGGCGTGCCCATTTGTTTGAATGACCAGAAAATAGGGAAAAAGGCATTTCAGGAATTATCGCCTCAGTTTCGATTTGCCGACGGGTGTGGTTAGGAAGGGCGAAGTATAATTAAATAATATATTGTATTTCATTAAACAACATGTGAGTAAAAACTTAAGTAGACAAATTTAGAAAATCAATAAATACTGAAGATCGGAAATAGGTGCAAGCAACAATTTTTATTTTCTTTATTTTTTCGTCTTTGGTATTTTATATACATATGTATATGTATACACCAACCAGTCGTAATTAAATTTCGATATAATAACACGCCAAAACCAAATTTGTATACATTTTAAGAGAGATATTCATATTTGGTTGAAATTAAGCAGAACAACGATGCGTTTTTCTGAATGGACAGGAATGTTTGCAAAAATATTCCACTTGCGGACAGTGATTTCATGAGGCGGAAAATAAATTCAAATAGGCAAATTTTGTAAATAATTTAGTCTGTCTCACGAAACTAATTGCTTGTATATAATATATGTTTTCAATATCAAAGTCAAGTTGAAAAGGGGCGAGCAGAGATGTTGGCTGAAATAAGGAAAAAAAAAAATTGTTATTGTTAGAAACAAATAACGGATATGCTGGTTGTATATGTGTATACAAAGGCGTAGGCAGAAAATGTATTTAGAGGGAAAAATTTTTGTAAAAAAAGATAATAGGTGGTCAAAAAAGTCTTTCCGTATTTTTAATCGAACTTCAACCTAATTTTTTTTATTTGTACTAATAAATAAATAAACAAATATGTATTTTGATCGACCACTTTTTGCCATTTTTGCGCTAGAGACATTATTCCATCGGTGTAAAACTTTCATCAGTGTAAATCGATATTTCCAGAACGGAAGCGAGCAAACCATTGTTGTGCTACACGAACTGATACAGTATCGTCTCTGTAAACTTCACAAATTCCATTGGTGGCTTGCATGGCATTCTTCAATTTTTTATGCAAAAATTTCAAAATATAGCGAATTTTCAGTCGAGCTTAAAGTTTTTGGTTAAATGAAGCTTAAAATGAGATATTCTATGAAAATATCAAAGTTATCAAAATAAAAGATTTCTTATACTAAAATTTTTATCGGTGAGTTTGTATGGCAGCCACAGTGGTGGAAATTTAAAACCGGACAGTTAAACGGTCATTCTTTTTTTCCAGCCTAGTGTCTTAGATTTTTATGTGTAATATCAGAATCATCCTGGAAGATGAGTTCGTTTTCAAGCAAAAAGTGCTCTTCAATTGAAGGTGTTAAATATTCCACTAGAATTTGCTGATACTTAATTGCGTTTACTGTTCCATCTATTAGAGATAGTCTTTCAAGTACATGATAACAAAAGCATTCCCAAACCATTCGGTTGCCGCCCTTTTTAACCGTTCTTCGGACGAACTCTTCACTATAGCGTTCACCAGCTTTTCTTCTTACCTATGACATCGCGTCGCTACATAGCATGTTGAACTTAGGCTCTTCGGAGAAGAAGTTTCTGCCAATCAACATCAGGTCTGGTGCTTTATAGCCCACCAGAGGCGTTGTTAACGCATTTACTTAGTCAAAAGTCTAGCAGTGATTACGATTCCATAGTCTTTTATCATCTCCATCCTTATCTTCTCACTGGGCTTGAATTGATTCTTTAGGCTAATGCGTTCTATTTTCCGATCCTCCTTAGAAGATGTTTTCCTTGCTGCTACTGAGCCTAATTTTGTAAAAGTTGCTGCTAATATATCAAAAACTGAGGGTTTGCTTATATACATACAGTCAGACAGCCGTACAATGCTAAATTGACTCAGTTCTTTCGCTAATCATTTACACCCATACTTTCGAGCGTCATTGACTTTATTCTACCACTACCTTTGTCTCTATTTCAGCTTTTTGAATTGATTATGAATGAGCACAATAAATCATCCAATAAACAATRAAATTATTTTTGAAAACACCTCATGAAAAAAATTAAACAAAAATGTTTCAAAATCAATTGAAATCATATTCCTCCATAAATTGTTCTTAAACACAGTAATAAGGTTCAAATCTCTCGATGTGACGCGAACAAAACTATTACATTTTTCTCTGGCTAGCTTTACTAACACATTAAGAGTACTGTGAGCCCCAATTACCCCCCTATAGAGAAAATCAATGCTGTAGATAAATATTATTGTTTTTACTGTTTGCTCGCTATATGTATGAATGAAGCAATTTTATTATGAAGGCGAGCAAGTGTATATACAGGTATATATATATTTCAGAGCTCATATATATATATATATATATATAATTGTGTGTGTGGGTGTTGAAAAATATACTTGTATTGCAATCGGTCTTTCAGTCGTCATTAGCACTGACGTCACAGGCGTGGCATCCTGTTTTCCAAATGGCAATTTAGAAAGCTGTTTTATTTCAGAATTTCTCTATTTGTATACACAAATATTTATGAACAAATTGTATACAATCATTCCATAAAATTAGAAGGAAATTTATTTCAATACTTTTGGTCATTTGTTTTTATTTTGTTTCAGACTTAAACTTTTTATAAATAATTCCAAAAAGAAGAATTGGAAATGAATAACTTAATTAAATTCTAAATTTGTTTGATTTTGTAGTCAAATAATAATAATGTTTTCAAGGAATTTGACAATTTCAGAGCTCAAAAATTTAAATAAACTTTGCCGAATATCGAAGGAAAGAAAAAAAAATATCGAAGGAAAGTGCTTACCGGATTCTCACATATACATAACTGTACTGTTACAAACTACTTAAAGCACGATAAAACAATAAATAAATTTTTATGAGATTGCAGCCGATGTGAAAATTAGATGATGGGCGTGTTATTGCCCACTTTCTGGTGAAATGCCATATCTCGGGACCCGACTAACCGATTTCGACAAAATTTGATACGTGACATTCCTCTTTTATTCTTATGGTACGGTGTGAAATCGGACTACAATCACGCCCACCATCTTATGAATAAAAATTTTTCAACTCCAACCGAACTGTTTAAGACTCTAGGTACCGAATATTTGAACCCCAGTACCTATAGTTGACTTTTGATCGAAAATATCGGTCCATGTTTGAGATGTATAATTAGAATTCAGGGATAATCCTTCTTTGACAAAGATAAGTCTGTATGTCTAAAATGGTTTGAATCGGGCCAATATACCTAATACAAGGTGCGTTCCAAAGTAAACAGGACTTAAAAAAAAACAGAAAAAATGGTTTTTTCGGCAAAATCAATTTATTTATTCAAAATAGTCTCCAAAAAGTCTCATAAAATTCTCACTGTACAATCAATAAAGATAGCAGATTCTAACGCCACCACAAGATGGCGCTAGATTCAAAGAGTCCTTTTTACATTGGAACGTACCCTGTATGGCATTCCTGAACTTTTGTAAATGATTGTAATGAGTTCACTGCCACGCCCACAAAACGGAAGCTTAATACCTTAAACCTATAAAGTTGCATCGCCCACTTTTTTACTTTCGAGTACACAAATCATAAAGCAATTGATATAACGGTATATAACTTTCCCCAATTATTGGCTTTAGTACATGTCACCTTATAACCAAAAATTCTTCGAATCCAACCAAAGCTGTTCAATTTACCTAGGTACCAAATATTTAGACCCCGGTACCAATAGTTGACTTTTGATCGACAATTTCGGTCAATGTGTGATATACTTATATAACTGAAAATAAGCGATAATCCTGTTCTTATAATGGTATGTCTGTATGTCTAAAATGGGTTGAATCGGGTCAGCAGTTCCCTAAGTCACATACCTATTATGCAGATTTTCGATCTTCCGGTTGACTTTATACTGCATATATCGGCCAATATTTGCGTTATCTCAATGAAAATGAGAGAGCGTGTTTTACTCATAACATACTTGTGCTTAAAATAGATAAATTTTAGCTAAAACTTGACCTATCCCCCATATAAATAATATAAACATTCTCAAACATTGGCCTGATTTTACTCCATATGATTGGTCATCCAAATAAGAATTAACAGAAAAATTAAAGAAATCATGAAACTCCGTAAAAGCAAAGCTTGAACTTTATAATTCAATACTTGTCGTATATTTATTCCCCGCAACTCAGAAACCATAAAAATGCACTTTCGTTCCACCAACCTCACACCTCCCACACAACAACACGTTCTTGAAACACATAAAATGTGAAGTAACTCATTCGCTTTGAGAAACATACCCCATAAAAATTTGAAGCATTCATAAAACTCCAACAATCGACAGTAAAACCGAAATTAACTTAATCCACAAACCAAAAGGACGCACCCTCATTTGAATATCGGAATGTGTTCACAATGAGATTAAGTTGACCCTCTCAAATGACTCCGAAAATTAAAGATATTTAAATATATGGATTGTGGAAATGTAAAGTGAACACAAATCAAATCGCTACAAAATCAAATGGAAAAGTTGTTAAAGCGTATATGGTTTATTAGCTTCCCGCTTTGTGACAAGCAATTTGAAAACGAAATGGATTTGGGTGGAAAATGCAGGAATGTAGAGTATGTAAGTACAATTCATCTGTATGTAGAGGTATTCGTATACTTATGTCTTTATATTTATGACCACTCGCCAGCAGTGTTGTTGTGTTATTGACTTAAAGCTTTTCAAAAACATTATTACCATATTGTAATGCGTATTCATAAATTCAGTGGATGTATGCCGGATACTTATCGGTTGAAGGTTTCTGCAGAATGTCAAAAGTGGTACAGAACCGTTGCTGATTTACATATAACTTCATGAAGGAGATAAGACCGCTGGTTTTTTCTTATTACCCATACTTTGTTCAAAACCAAGAAAGAGGATAATTATTTTAGAGCAAATAATATGAGAAAAAATGCTTTTCGACTGTTGTAGAGACCTAGAGAGACCGCCAAAAAGAGACGATTTTTAAGAACTACTACATGAAACGTTTTCGAATGACGGAATACACACACACAAATTAATTCATGCCCCTGCAACTTGCCAAGATCAAAGCCGGGGAAACAGCTTCAGGTGTTAACTAAATTTTATATTAACAAGTAAGGAAGGGCTATTTTCGGGTATAACAGAACATTTCATACTCGTGACCAAGCTAGTTAATACTCTATATACCATATTTGACATAAGGTTCGTTAGAGTTACATAAATAATTGTATGTATTGCTGTAATATTTGGGAATTTATTTTTTGCCAATGCTACATATAATTAAAAGATCACAGCCTAATAAAATGCTCACAAGGTTCCATCAAGGTTCCCCACATACAATCACAAAKCATATGGAGTAAAGTCAGCCGGATGTTGGAAAATCCAGATATTAGTTATATGGCGGCTAGGTCAACTTTTCACCCAATTTTTAAGCACAAAGGCACACTGTTATAAGTAAAACCCATTATCTCCTTTTTATTGAGATAACTCACACGTTGACAGATACATGCGGTATAAAGTCACCTGAAAGTTCGAAAATCGTTGTGTTAGATATATGGGAGCTAAGGGAAGTATTTAGCAGATTCAACCCATTTTGAAGACATAAACATACCAATATCAGGAAAAGATTCTCTATGTATTTCAAATATATATCTCAAACAGTGGCTGATATTTTCGGTCAAAAGTCAAGTAAAGGTCCTGGGGTCCAAATATTCTGTACTCAGGGGCTTGAACAGTTCMAACGTCAAGGTTTTAAAATTTAGTGTGTTTCGCACATTTTGCACATCTTGATTTATCGCACTTTTATACTTTTAACAAAATTGGTATATAATTAGTGGGCGGTTATCATCTAAATTCACCTATTTTCACACTGTTGTAAGAAGGACCGAGAGGATTTGTCCTGTGCAAATATAGTASAAATAACTGGAATGGTTTGGGAAATATATACATTAGACCTATGAGGCCGCGTGCCAGGACCAACTTTTAAAGATTTTAAAATCATGACTGTCTCTTCTTAAGGTAGTAGTCTGGTAACTCGTGCCTATTTTCATGACTTCTTTGAAAGGTGGTTTTTTATAGGAAAATAAAAATTAATTATCTTGAATATTTAGAGTGTTTTTATTTACACATTGAAAATATAAAAAACAAATGTATTTGAAAAGATTTAATACTTTAATATTATTACTTATTATTGTCACTCGATGTTGGAATCTCAAAAAAAAAAAAAAATGCACATGTGTGGCCCGGGTGATTTTAGCTCTTGATGTTCCGACAAGAATATAAGTGTGTAGAACAGTCTGTTAAAATTTGAAAGCAATGGGTTCAATAGAAAAAAATTTAGGACCCGGACCAAACAGAAAATCAATATTTTGAGCAAAACGCGTTTAAAGTTCAACAACTCCGAGAGAGAGGACTCCGAGGCGCTCTAAGTAACTCGTTATAACTCATTATATGAAATGGGTTGTGTTTAGTATCGCGCCTGTTAATTTTGGCTCACCGTACCTAAACGAGAGAACCAAATTGAAAATTTTAAACAGGCATGTATTCTTAAATTATCGAACTTTATTTTAAAACATATTTTATAAAAATCGGTTCACAAATTTTTCCACAAATTCACTTTAAAAAATGCTATTTTTTGCAATTTCATTATTTTCATCTGTTGTGCATTGTACCAAACCAATTATGGATACATTTTCACGCACATATATTACTTATGAATTATAAAAACAACTAGTAATGTTTTTAATTACTTTTGATCGTTAATTTATTTGTAAATCTTTAAATAAAACACACCTTTTTCTGCATTGAGTTCAATAATGCGAAAAACCAAAATGACTGCCTAATTTGAACTGTCAAATTACCGAGAAGGCACGAACAAAAGGAAATAGATTAAACCCACTTAGCAATAAATGTATGAAGTGAACACGAAAAGGTGTTCAATGCTAAAATACTGTGGATGGCGTAGCCGGTGTTGGACAGGCCAAGGTTATTTTTTTAAAGCGCGGCCGAAGGCCGCCAATGCAGAAAKAAATGAAAAGCTAAAATACTGCGGAGGAAATCCCGGTGAAGCATTATTTTACAAATTTAAGTATAAAACAAATTAAGGCCTTACATTTTTTAACGATTACATTTTGGTTTTCTTTATTTTGATTCCTTGTCCATACAAAAATGTTGCCTGGGTTGCATTGATTTCAGTTTGTATGGAAAAATGAGTAAAAACACTGATTTTTGGTCATTTTCAAAGGGCTTCCTACAGGTCTATAGGGGCTCTAGGGGGTCGAGGAGGATTTATTAAAAAGTTCGATTCTTCCTCTTTCCAATAAGGGGTCGGGAGGGAGGGTAGACCCCCCCTGTTTTTCTGAATAAACGATACTTAACCGGCGCAATACTAAAACATTCCCTATGAAATTTTCACAGTATATTCCTCAAGACATTGTGCTTTCAAATTAAGCAAAGAAAAATTTTTCGATTTTTTAAACACAAGTTGCCAGACTACAACCTTAATATGTTTCGTTATACCACCACAATTTTAAATTATTTTCAGTACTAAACTATGTTTGGAAYATGGTTAATAACTTTTTTGCTGGATGACACGGTCACAAGTGAAGGATTTATTGCAATTTTGCAACTGAAACTGTTTTGAAATAATGAAAAGACATTTTATGCAACCAGAACATGCAAGAGCTCAAGAACAMTGTTACTTTTTTGTTTAAAAGTAARAGAATAYAAAAATAAATATTATCGTAATACCCGCGAGCTGTTACATAATGGCAAATTACACTATGTTCCCCCAAAGAATACAATGCACACTTTGCTGTCATACACTTTTCTTTAATTTAAATTTTTTCATAAAACAATTGTGACTGCGTAGTCACATCGACCCGAAGGATGTTAAATATATTCAGCTACACAATTTACATGAGAAACAAATGTACCCAATTTGTACATTTCACGATGCACTTCACTCCACGCACTAAAACGCATACACAAACAGTTAGTATTGCCAACTATCAACAAGGTTACATGAAGTTATACTCTAGAAACATGAAGATTCTTGTAATTTCCTCACAATTTGAAATAAATTCATTAATATATGCATAAGTTGATATTTGAAGAAGATAACTTCCACACGAATATCCATACAGACAAATGTTGCAGTTTCACTGAAAGCATGCGAAAGTTGTTGAATAACTTGTAAATTGCTTGGTAAGTTATACAACCACATTCTCCACCAACTACTCGTATAACCGACTTTTGCTTCGCACTGTGTATGTGCCTAGATTGTGACAAACGAAGCTAGTTGATATCTCTGCGATGTTTATTATATATATACTTGGATATTTTCACTGCGAATGCAAGYAGTTAAGTTGATTGTGGCGCTATAGAGCAACTCAGCATGGGCAATAGCCGCCTTTCATATATATGTGTATGTGTATGTAGTATGCAAGTAAAATAACCGCTTTTCACCCACACCATAAGAAGTCCTTGCATATCAGTAGTCAACTGATAGTTCATCAGTATATCTTTTATTGTTATTATAACGCTATTTATTCACCACTAATTAAATTGAATTCAAGTGCTGCACTTCAAAGACTTCGGCCGAATATGAAGCTGATGCTGTGTGGTCTGATACTGGGTGTTTTATGGAAAACGAATAAGTTAAGGAATGAAAATAAATTTGAAAAACTTTTGAAAACATTTTCTTTACAAAAGAAATATTTTTGATATTAGAAAATACTGCTGATCTAACCTATATCTTTGATCTTTTGTGATACCAGATAGGGTTCAGTTGCTAAGTCCAAGAGGAGTAGTCATACATTTGGATGCATGCGTTTGACGTGAATTTTAACAGACTTTGCGGCCTCACTATCGATAGCTCCTCCAGTATATCATACCGTGAAAATCGCTGATGCTTACAGCGTAGTCTTGGCAATGCAGAACAAGTGCACAAGGTATGTTCCATTTTTTCTGGTGCTCTGCTCTAGACATTTTCTTTAGTCTTCTCGTTCTGTCAGTCCTATCCTGCAGGTTTGCGTCGTCCCCTGACAGTGACCAGTTAKTATTCCCATCATGTTCCTACAGTCTCTTCTATCGAGTGCCAATRGAAATTTTATGGYATTCCAATCTACTGTTKGGCACRTAGAKTCTTACATTACACCCACGTAGCTGCATTGGGTTTTGATTTTCTTTATCTTGCTGCTGTCCAGATYGTCGTATAGACAATGCATGGTTTACCTAATGTTGATCACGTTTCTGGATGTTAGCCGTATATAATTCTTGGCAATCTTTTTCACTATTTCCCTCGATTCCTTTGTGATCTGGCACCCAGGAGAAGTGAAGTTGCTTGCTTTTGGCAACTCTTTCCACAGCCGCCCTCCTTCCCACGACACTTCTGGTGGATATGCGATACGAAGTTACTGCCTTGATTGTTGCTTGACTGTCTACGTAGATGTTGCCTGCAAGTGCATTAATGGTCAGCTCCGTTGCTTTCGCAAATCAATAACCTCAACKTGAAACATACCGCAGCGGTTCGGGAACTTTAAAGGTTGCCTTATGCCTAACTCTGGACTRTATATTGCCGCACCAACTCCATTGTCCATTTTCGGGGCAGTCATATAGATAATTAAAGTGTTGCGCGTAGATAACATATCTTTACGCCAGCCATATTTTTCTATCCTTCCTTTGAACCTACTTTCCCCATTTAAAAGTGGCATCATGTAGTCGAAGTTTTCCCAGCCGCCATTACCCACCGAGTTGTATGTAAATTCTTCTGCAGCCATTAGTCTGCAGAGGTCTATAGGTTGCAGATTGAGTATCGGGAGAGAGATTTTGGAGTTTTTCTTAAAGCTCCTGTACTCACTGCGCAACGAACCTCGGTAGGTGGATTTCCGTAAGCCTGTTCACCATACTACTACAATGTAGAGCAGAATTGAACTTACAATAGCTGTGTAGCGCCAGTGCCTGAGAGAGGGAGAGAGCTTCCATGTTGCGCCGAGCACTTTCTCACTCTTTCTTTCACGTTGTGGTTCCACAGCAGTTTTCTCTCCAAGACTACCCCATGGCACTTGGAGTGGTCCTTGAGAGAAAGTTGTGTCCCATKTTTCGAAGAGAACCTCCATAGAAGAATCTTGTGATCTTGGGAATAGAGCCGCTTGCGATGCCCAATTCTGGACCTTATTAAAAGTGGTGATCATAATACTGGTAATGGTCTGTAGACACTTATCCGTTATTAATATGATAATATGCACTATGCATCTTGAAGACCTTACCTTTCAGATTCCTTAGCAGATTATTCACCACTGATGTCCATTGCGGAGAGATATTTCAGCGCGGTTGCATTTTGCTCTTATCCGYCCAGATATCAAAAGGCTTCTGATCCAGCGTTGTATAGCAAGATCAGCACTTATTGACTTGATACTGTTCAGAATAGTTTACGTAGAGTTGTTATTGAACTATCCAGAATTACCCAGGAATGCTCCAAGAGCACATTTCTTACAGCGTGAAAAGTGCACACTGACTAGATCTTCTAATCTGTTCTGGCAGTTGTTGGCATCCATTCTCCACTACTTTTGGAAATTGGATCGGGCGAGGCGGGGCTTATGTATAATAGTTTTCTAAATCTCATCACCTCATTGGTCTTTTCAAAGTTTTTYCAGGGTTCTCGCTTTATCTTACACACCAACTTCTTTTCATATCCGTTCCAACAGTCCCCGCTTTCTGCTAGCTTAGCCGCGTTGAAGCATTCTCGTACTTTKCGTCTGCAAGACCCAAGCTTCTTGTTCCACCAACAGTTTCGTCTAATAAAAGCCTGTTCGGCGTGGTGTATCACATTTCTATATTAGTGAAATATTTATTCGTTAGCCGCCAGCTGGGAAAGGAGTTAACCAAGAAAGTTCATAAATTAATATAAAAATTAATATCTCACCAYGCCTTTAATATGACTTTATTGACCATTTAGAGAGATGACAGTTGGTAAGGAGCCTAATTTTAAAAATATTAGCAGTTTTTGAATTTAASTTCATCAATTCGGAAAATGTAAAAATTCCAAGCGACATATTTATAACACAAAATACTTTCTAGCTTCCTCTGCAGACACCCTTTTGATACCAACAAAATTTCATACACTTTCATAGAATAGCGCGACAGACTGCTCAATTTGTTCTCCAACAACCAGCCAACCATATACTATATACATTCCTCAGTGTCACCTCAATAAAATGCTTTTAAAACAAACTTAACACCCTCTTGAACTCAAGTGCACATTTTGTGAATTTGTACAGAGTTCGCTTAAAAATACCGTTAGTCAAGCGTACATTTAAAATGCCATGGGGTGGCACAATAAAACAGTAATAATCAAGAATTTAAGTCGCTTAAGGCTTCTTCGCCATCATAGCTAAGTGTGAACTAATGCACTCTGGAGTACATAAACAATTATGTGTTGGTTYATGTACGCGCTATTAAATAAATACGAAAGTCTTTACGTTCAATTCTTTAATAATTTCACTATTTACTAGCTTGTTTGCTCCACTTTAGGCTTTATCTTGATCTGTTATTATGGTCCGCTTTGTTTAACTTTCCGCTCGTTAATTGTCTGCGCCTCGAGCACGTCTCGTCTCTATGACGTACAAAAAGCTGTTTTCCTTCACGCCGATTTAAAAGTAAAACGTAATTGGTTTTCTCGCATCGTTTTGCCGCGTTGCGTTCAAGCGACAAACAAATTTTTCAATTATTTACTGTTAACATTTCTTCATGCCTAATTTGATCTGGTTTCTGCTTCATTGATATCTCAATGAAATCTGACCTGAGTTCAAAGCGAATTGTTTGGCGCTAAATTTAACTTTATTTAATTAAGTGTTTACATTCGATTTCTCCTGTTCAAATTACAATATTTTATTTGTTACTTTTAATAAGTTTGTAGGCATAAAGTTATAGGGTCTATAACTACTTATATATGTATAATCGTGGGGCATTTTTTGCAAGGATGAATTAATCCACTTTTTGATATGATCCTATGCCACACAGAGTGACTGTATCGACCGTAACAAATTAGACCAGAAGAGGCGAGATCTGGGCTCTAAGGTGATTATTGATTTATCAGGTTGGCCAGGTTTTAGACATAACTTTTCTACGTCTTACAAGGACTTGCGGCTGAGATCTGTCTCATATAAAAGTAATGAAGCAGAACTCCGACAAAAACAATTTTTCCAGCAAATCGTTTGACATACCAGTTATGTGTAATGTAAAATAATGAGATTTTTCGTGTTGCGAAAAAAATATATGTACTTTAATGTTATGGCTTTCAAAAAAGTGCCTATTCGATCTTATGCACTTATGTCAACGCTTCTTCCAATCGTCGAAACTCTTCTCAAACTAAATTTTTTGGATAGACTGTAGCCTCTTTCAGCATTTTGCTTTATTCTTAGGCATAGGAAAACCTCACACGCAGAACTACTGGCGAATATGGAGGCTGGAATATAGTTACGGTATTTTTTTTACTAGGTATTCACGAACAAGAAATGAAGAGTGAGCTCCTAATAAACGAAAATCGCCAAGTTCATAAAAACACGTTCAACATTAGCGGCTGCTACAGGGAAAGTATTCAATGTTTACTTTGAAAATTCTATTGTACTACTTTCCWAATTTTAAAATTCCTATAGCATATTCCGAATATTAGGTTAGGTTAGGTTAGATGGCTGATCGAAGATCGCATGTGGGCTGCTTTATGTAGTCCATTGTGAAGTCATAGAAAAACGAACTCCTATGTTTGAACTTAGGTATTCCAAAACAATTCTGATAAGATTCCCAACCCATCCCAATGATAACGATTATAAGGTGCCCTCCATGCTAGCTAATCAGCTTTACAATTTCCTGCGATTCCGCTATGGCCCGACCCGTACCAGTTTTATCACAAAGACACTTACTTCTATTAAAAGCGAGGTTTAGCACACCTCGACCAACCATAAACAGACTGTAAATGTGCTCAAGGCTAGCAGGTTACTACTCTGAAGGAGGCTGCACTCCGGACCAGCAAATCTACTGCTATCTTAATAGACGCAGCTTGAACCCAGCTCAGTCAGGAATCCAGTTCAGTCCTGCAATAATCAGGAAGTTTGAAGCTAGAGTTGATAAAGAGCTCCTGACAATACACATCTCCACCAACCTTTCCCACGAGCCTTCATCCATCTTTTGCAGAATTTCACCTTCCGTCGATGTCCACGAGGAACAACATTGGAATAATGGAATTATAATCAAGTTAYGCCACAACATTTTCAATTTCACGAATATAATTATAAATCCAATATATTAATACCAAARTAAAAACTTAGCCGCCACTTAAATTAAATTAGAAAAACTTATGATTGCCAAACACGCGTAATTAATCTTTATGTAACTTTACGTAAGTAACTATGTTCGCAAATTTGTAATTGATTTTTAGAAATTTTTGCTTAAACCTTTGACTAAGCTAATTAATTTATCTACTACTTAATGAACCAAAAATACTTTAACCAAATCTCTTGTCTATACAACCAGGAATGAACAGATCTACGCAATGCTTACAGACATTTATAAACGTAATTAGCTTTTGTGTATTGAAGATTCATATTTATTCATAATTATTAAACATGTTGCAGCCGCCCGGACGCCTAAATCATTTATTAGCTGTAAAGTAAATATTTCTTTTGCCATAAGCACTTACCCACTCGACGCCATAGGATATGCTTCTTTATGTGGAAAATGCCTCAACACTTAAGTGCGCGTGAGTGTTTAGCTCTCCACATCTGTTTACAGTTTAAATTTGTTAAATKTTAAGGTCATCGATTTACCGCCTTCGGTTTTGGTGCCAGAATTTAATGTTTTCATTTAGTTGGCAGGAAGCATTAGTTTTGCTTTTAAATTWTTGTATTCTTTATTTTATTTAAGCTACCTTTCCGGCTGACTTGAATCTCATCAATTTGAAACATAAAACGGTTTGCAAAATCCACCAAACTGATTACATAGTCAAACCCAAGTGTTTCCGCTAACCGCTTGTATTGATTTAAAARGCAAATAAATAGCAAAAGGGGCACAATTATATTAGTCGACCAAAGACAAGAGCTAACTGACAACCACAAAAGCATGCACAACAAAATGTTGCACAGATAGGCAAACAACGGAGTGGTAAAGTATATTTGACAGAAGGTTGGCTTGTGCCGATGAAGCCAGCTCGCCACAGAACTCTTCTGTGCTTGGCATATTAAGTGGATGACACGCTCTTCTCATCAGCTGTGGCACATTTCGGTGTAAAGATGTTGTTAGCACTGTTGCTTTATTATGTACTTGTTTATGTACAAGCCTGCTGGCGAATAATTTAACAGCAGCTTCTCACTCCTTCAAGCATTAATTGAAATGTAGCAACAAATGAAGAACATAAGTCACTTTCGAGCAAGAACTCGCACTCATATCACTTATCTACTTCGACAAGAGAAAATATTAGGACATTTTATGTAAGTGATGGAATTAAAAAATAATAAAAGACTAAAACAAAGATCGATGAAGTTTTTCATATTATTATTCATTTTGAGCTTCAACTTGCATTAAATAGTCTAAGAACGTACTTATACTTGGTACAAGATGAAACAACATCTGAAGGGTATTCGAAAAGACGGTTGCTCATATACCAGGATTACTGGAAGCTTTAGGAACAATAGGGAAATAACAGAGCATATTCTTCATAGAAAACTCCAGCTTGCAACTGATTTTTACAAATTTTCTACCAYATTTACCAAATTTTAGCAGCTCCTACTTTTTTTCGTTGCCAGTAATCAAACCTCTTCAGCAGAGAATGTGAAAAAATATTTTCTTTGTCTGAAAAAAGCATTTTATTTGTTGAAAACTGCCTACGTGTTATTGTTTTTTCAATGGCAGAAAATATTTCCCAAATAATACTGAGAAATGTGAAACCGACTGTCGGGAAAACATTTGGAAAACTTTTAATATGCGATATACTAATGCTCATTCTAAATCTCTACTTAGCATATTATTTATAGCAACACTTAAATTTGAAGTAGGGTAACATGCATAGCAATTAACCATTCCAAACTTGATGTGCTTGTATTTCTTCTGCACTTTATATGCCCCCAAAGCTTTATTAAAAACAAATGTCACTCATACGCCGTGTCATACCTGTTATATGTAGTTAAGTAATGTAGTGTAACTTTTAATGAGCATAAAATATAGAAA
>NW_017534597.1:910163-934392 GCF_001853355.1 Bactrocera latifrons
TGTTTTTAGAAATAATTTAGTGATTTTAGAACTACTTGGGCTTTCACTTTTCTTAAAAAATCTTTCAAGATGGTTTTCACTGATCCTTACGATATTCCAACGATGTCAGTAAGAACYCCGATTTATAGAACTTTTCCAACATTCTGAACACTTCGACACGCGAAATTTTATTCGACATATAAAAGATTTCTCTTTTTTGAATAGTCATCGTAAAAATCGCCGGATTTACTTAATATACTTTAGAAAGACAAGCATATACTAAACTCAACTGATTATTTTGATGTCACTGACAATCATAAGAACCTAGAAAAAAATATTTATTTAAATTAAAATGTCTTACTAATTTTTRCACACAGGAGTAAATCAATCTGAAAATGGAAACACATTTTGAATGATTGAATTCCATTGAACTGTATTTAACGCTTTTGTAATGTGTTTAGGGCTATCAAATTGCATTMAAATTTATTTTAGTTTATACAAATGTACTAACGAAGCTGATAGTGTTTGAAAACTTTAAAAGTTCTTMCTTAATGGGAGAGTATTTACTTCTTCTATTCTAAATTGTACGCCAAAACCATTATTTATCTAATTCGTGCGGCCAACATTTTTAAATTGGCTTTTACTTTTGTCACAGCATGAAAAAAAATATTACAAAATTATTAAACATTCCATTATATATTGAGAAATAGACTGTAAAGTATGATTTTGGCCGTTTGCGATTGCCACTTATCCTCAAATTTTAGAAAATATATGTTAGATATGATTGCACCGCGACCTAGAGTGCCCTCAAAAATTATATATTACTTCACCAAAAACAAAATTTAAAGCGGCTAAGAAATAAAGTAGAAAAAATATGAAAACGATTGTCACGGATGATCGATTMTTCTACAAAGTATAATAAGGTAACAATAATTTCTGCTAAAAAAATTATAAAATTTAAGTTTATTTTTATGAAATAGCTTTTACTTTTAATACTAATTTATATTTATGTAGAAAAAAATTAGTGGCGAAATAATTTACGATATTATCCTTACTAAATGTCAACCCCATCTGATCTGCTAATTATACAACATTTGACTGATTTTCTATTCAGTTGCCAAAATACAGAGGCTAAGTTCATCAACCTGTTTGTATCAACAGTGAAATTATTACAATTTTTTTACATACAAGTCTTGTAACTAAGTATGCTATCTACAATTCCTGTATACSCAATTCCCCTTACATGCACGTATTTAATAAGTAATGACTACATCGAGCGATTGCTATTAAAGTCGCTGATTTATGTGTGAATAACTGCCCAATGGCAGTGCAAACAGATAAATTGTCTATAGCAGAGATTTAATAGCAATACTTATCTTGCTCTTTAGGGTTTTTTTGTTTAGTTATGGTCAGTATTTATCTGCAAGAAATTGCTATAAACATTTCAATGGACTTACTTCAAACGCTATGCGTTGAATCTATACAAATATATATATATATATATATATATTAGTGTGTACAGATGTATCAATTGACCTTGATTTCTGTTAATATGGTTACTTAATTGATTTGTCTACGCCATTCTTATTGTAGTGCTGACACTGGTAGGTGAAATAAAAAAAGTTATACATGGCGTATACGTTACACAGCGTTAATATGCAGGCGTTGTACATGGCGTATACGTAACATATACTTATATGGTCTACTAACGTGAGAAGAGGTGTAGTTATTTATACTACTTTATAAGTTTTATGATTTATTTTTTATTTATTTATTTATAAATTGTTCACTCAATACTTTAACTACAAGATTTAAAATTTTTTCCATTGTTTTCATTATTTTACCTCGCTTTTGAATATCCTATTGRAAGATAATTCATTAACGTCTGCACACATAATTCACGTAAAAGCACAAACAATTCAATATTTACATAACGAATCATTTCTGTTGACATATTAATGGCTGCTCTTCAAGTTGCCTTGTTGTTTGCTCTTTCTGCGCKCTTGCAACGGAACGCGATACAGCAAGTGATACTGTCGCCAGCAGAAATGGTTTAATTAAATCAGGCGATTGAGTAAGACTGAAGAGAAATATATTGCAACATGACAGGTTTTCATTAATCGGATGGAATGTACAAAGTGGCAATATGAAACTTTTTGAAATGTAATGAMACTTACAGCAGTGCATTACTTCARTAAGTRTTTTTACATWAGAARARTAGGAAAACTAATTTAAGTAATAACTAATCTTTCAAATATGCAATTATGTCGGTTTAAATAGAATTTTTGAAAAATTTAATTAGGTTTGTGGAACTTTAATATATTCGGTGGAATAAAGAGATTATGGTTTCAACGTATATACGACTTTTGTACTTTATAGTAATTTTATGAAGTCTTAATATATTTCCGAAAAGTTACACATATTTTTGCAGATATTGAAGCCTTTGAATTTATGAGTATATAACACGTACTAAATTGGAGAGTAGAAACAATAATCAAAGATATGGGAAGGAATATATAAAAGCAACCAAAAAGTTGAAAATTACTATATTGTGGCAACATGAATGTCCAGATTCTTCTATTTTTGCCATTAAGTCAAAGTAAGCTTTAGCAAATATTTCGATTACATTTACGGTTTCCTTTACATGAATATATTGTTTGGGAAATATTAAGCGTTTTTTTTACCAGACCACATTTTTACGTGAGAATCTTGTTTTTTTTTTTTTTTTTTTTTTTTTTTTTTTTTTTTTTTTTTTTTTTTTTTTTTTTTTGACCTTCGAACTATATGCTTGTATAACCATTTAATGAACGTTTGCTTTGAAAAAACTTTCTGGTAAGTGATGACTTTCAATCTTAAGCTATCAAAACTTTCAAAACTTAAGTTATCATATTTTTCTATATAAAAAGTTAAGTCAATTTAGGCGCTTTTTAATTCTGGACACAAATCGCAACAATGACAAATTTGTCACCCACTAACTGCCACAAGTGAAATAAGAATCGCTTTATCATTCTTACATTAGTTATTGTGCGCGATTCAAATTATTTTCACAGATCGTATGTTGATTTTTCTTAAATTACTTAGAACGCTTTTTGGATTGTGACATCAAATATAAAGTAAGATTTTTACTTATTCTATTATATACTTTCGACTGCAATACGTTTTAGAAATATATATCGTTTTAGTTAAGGGTGACATTCACATAACGACGGTTTAAAAAAAATTAGTGCATAAAATATAGTCTCTCCAAGCTATAAAAAATAGAAAAAAAATTAATGTATAAATAACATATAAGGAATATATAACTAATATAAATATATGCGAATATTGCAATGAAAGTGGTTTTTAAGGTTTAAAAAATCAGCACGATTGGGATAAATAATGGTGAAAATTGTGTCATGAAAGTACTACCTAAAAACTTAAAAAATGGCTGTTTTCGTTTGCTAGTATTTCTACTTTATCTACTGCGAAATTTTGATGGAAAACATCATTCTATTAAACAATAACTTCATATCAAAATTCAAAAACGGCTTTCAAATGGCAAAACCCCACAAATTTTAAAAATTGCTAAAATATTAATAAAATAAGTTTTTTGTTTATAAAACAATATTTATTGAAGAATAATATAATATATATCTTTTGTGGAGTTGCGTCTTCTACTTTATTGACATAAACACCGCTGGTTGTGGTTATAGTCGAGTTTACAACAGTCGTTCTTCCTTTTCGCTGTTTGGCGCTAATAGGAGATTCTAACTGTGTTCTTCTCCACCTGATCYTTCTAACGGAGTGGAAGTATTCCTCTGCATCACCCTGTAGGTACTGCGTAGAATACTTTCAGAGCTACAGTGTTTTCATACATTCGGTACAACATGAACTAGCCAACGTAACTGAAAGAATTAATAGTAAAGAATTAATAGATAATTAATTCTCTGAACTACATATGTCAATGTTGTCTATATCTCATACAAATCATTTTCCATTGAATGAAATATTCGCCGTTGCCAATGCGCAAAAGATCGGGAATAATGAGTGACTTATAGAGTTTGGTCTGTATTCGTCGAGAGAGGACTTTACTTATCAATTGCTAACTAGTCCGAAGTAGCACTTTTTGTCGATAGTCTGCGTTGGATTTCGGGRCTGACAATGTTGTTGGTGTTAACACTGGTTCCAAAATGGACAAAATTATCTACGACTTCGAAGTTATGACAGTCAACAGTGACGTGGGAGCCAAGTCGTGAGTACAGACGACTGTTTCTTAGTTGACGGGAGATATTTCTTCTTGCCTTCGTTCACTACCAGACTCATTTGTTTCGCTTTCGTATAAATTCTGGAGAAAGCAGAATTAACGCCATGGTTGTTAATATTTTCGTTATACGCCAGCATCTGTACGCTCTTATGRAAAATGGTACATGGTACCTTCTCTATTTAGTTTTGCAGCTCGAATTATTTTCTTCAGCAGCAGGTTGAACAAGTCGCAYGAAAGGAAGTCGCCTYGTCTGAAACCTTGTTTGGTTTCGAACGACTCGGAGAGATCCTTTCCGATCCTGACGGATCTTTTGATGTTGCTCAACGTTAGTTTAGACAGACGTATTTGCTTTGTGGGGATACCAAATTCATATATCGCGGCATAAMGGCAGCTTCTTTTCGGGCTGTCATAAGCCGCTTTGAAATTGACAAAGAGGTGGTGCGTGTCGATCCTTTTTTCACGGGTCTTTTCCAGATTTGGCGTATGGTAAATATTTGGTCAGTTRTTGATTTTCCAGGCATAAAACCACATTGATAAGGTATAATCAGWTTGTTGACGRTAGACTTTAATCTTTCACACAATACGATTGATATATTCTTATAAGCAATTTTGAGAAGCCTTGGCCAAGATTGTGGGATATCCCTTTTTGTGGATTGGGCAGAGCKTACTTAGCTTCCAATCGTCGGGAATGTTTTCGTCCGACCATWCTCTACAAAGAAGCTGATGCTTTGTTGTTTTTCAGACGGGTAATTGTCATTCGGACTTCTTTACGGTCGGGTGGTGGAACGTCTGCTCCATCGCATTGGGTTTTCCATCTCCTGGTGTTATGCTCTCACTGTCATTTAGAGAAGTATTCTCTTTAAATTTTTAATACGATCTTGGCATCAGTCACCAGATCACTTCGGGGGGGTTCTACAAGTGTATGCTCCGGTCTTGAAACCCTCTGTTAGCCGCCGCATTTTTTCATAGAACTTGTCAAACTCTTGTTACTCACGTATTTCGCCCTCTCTCTTTTTCTGTCCGTAAATGCTTTCCTCTTCAACTCTCGGTATCTATCCCATCCCGYACGTGTTGTGATCGCTTGCAACRWTGCGAGGTAGGCTGTCTGTTTTCTTGGTTTTCTGGTTAGGATTGCAGCTGTTGTAGTCGCAGCTTCTCGACATCGAACTTTGCTTGTGTTTGTTGATGACTTTAAAACACTGAAGACGTGTCTTCGGTCTATCACAACATAACCGATCTGAWTGGTGGCTTTTCGATCCGGAGACAGAAGTCGGCCTGCCTGTACCCATTCGGGGATGTTACATCATGGGGGCTGAATTTACCGACCGTCGCCAAATACCATCTATTTCGAGGTTCCCTATGGTTTTGAAGRAAAAACATAGAAGCTTCAATTTTAATGGAGAATATTTAGTTTTATTCAAAAGCACAYTCTTTGAAATTAATTTTTTGAAGTATATCTCTTTCAAATATTGGCCCCGACTATATTTCAGATGATTCATCTATTGAGTACAATTTTCGATRACTCRTTCGAGCATTTMRACTTGWAACTGRCGAATGACACGCRTGATGTTTTTCTCCAARGCCTGAATCGAAGCAGGATTGTCCGCATAGACTTTAAACTTTAAATATCCCGACACGAAGTATAACGGTGTGATATCAAATAATCTTACGATGATATAAAAAATCTCCGTAGCAGCATGTTCCAAGAGTATTAAAAATATCTGTCCTAAAGTAATCTAACTTCAGCCCTTAATATCTTTCGTTGCAGACTTTTTTCTAAAGCATTCAAGGTTCTACAAATATTTTGAAACGAGATATTTTTTCAAGTAGTTGGAAGCGAGATTTAAATTTGTTTATCTGATAAAATGAAGTTCCAATTAGGAGCTCATACTTGAAGTGACTTTTTAGAGGTGCCTAAGAACCCATTTTTCATAGAACCAACGTCTTTTCATATATAAAAAACTCAAGAAATTTCAATATTCCATTAATAAGGCACTGTCATACTTTTTTTTTAACTGTAATTGCACATACAAACCTAAAATTTCAAATGTTTATTGCATTATATTTATATATTAATATATATACATTAATAAGGTTTTTTGAGGAAACTCTTTTCCTTGAGAAAATTAATTTACAACCCTTTTTCKCAAAGCACCAGGGTATTGCTCAACAAGTTATTAATCATAACCTCAAATATATATACATATATTCATTCACAATTACATACTTTAAATTTCCATAACCATACTTCACTTTGTTTAGCAGCCGTCAGCGGAAATGATAAATTGATCGGCAACAAAATCCGCTACGTGATTTGTAGACAATCTTCTATTTATGTCTTTGCATTAGAGTACTTATTCATCATTTTCATTTTGTTTATTTATTTTTCAGCACTACGCGAAAATGGCTTTGAAGTATCAAAAATGGAAGATGCCAATTTAATTAATGACAATAGTCTTCAGTAAATAAATATACTATTTACATACAAGCCGCTCCTGTCGTAATACAAAGTACGCATACACATACCATTGCATAAATAACTATACAGATAACAACTGAATCATTTTCATCACAGTATCTTCGACCGCTCCGCCACGCGTTTGAGTACGTGCAACTACTATTGAAAATGTATGGTTTATTGCTGGAGAATCTCTCCGAGTATATTAAATCAGTGTAYGGCGAGGAGAAATGGGAAGACATACGACGTCAGGCTGGTATCGACTCGCCATCGTTTAGCGTACATCAAGTCTACCCGGAAAATATGCTGAACAAGTTGGCGAAGAAGGCGCAACAGGTAAGCAATATGAAGAAAATACAACAACACACATAACAAGAATTCAAAGGCGATAATAATTGAGTTATGTTTGTTGATGGCAGTCGAGCTACTAATTGACATTTCTCTATTAGTTCGTGTTATTTTTTTTATAAATCAGATAAAATAGGAAGTAGTTGAAACTACTGCCATTGGCCGTAAGCGGTTAAAAGGTAAAATTGCACAAACTTTCCACCTTAGTATATTAAATAATTAGTTCAAGTTCGCAAAGCTGGAACTTTAGTATGTTTGGCGATGTTGAGCATCATTTGGAATCCATTTGTAGACGAAAAAGAGCGAAAAARTGCTCCAACAGTGGATTAGACCTGGCAGATCTGCTTCGCGAAGAAGCGAAARGCTTTCCTAACGGTCGGATCTGTCTAGTCTGAGAAGGGCAAGTCGGCTATGCAAAGCCAAATTTTGGCACAGGTTAGGTAAGGTAAATAGGCTAATATTCTTGAGACCACGAAAAATCCCACTTTTCCATTGTCATGCCCACTACTTCCAAATATGGATCAAAAATACCGTCTTGTATATACCAAACGCCTAGAGCCAGCCACAAATTTATTGACRGTACTACTTCAGCTAACTTCCGGGTTCATAGAAAGTATGACAACGAAGATGCTTCAACCTTACTCTGGCGAAAGCAAGKCAGTGAAAATGTCTAGAACACCTATCATTGCGTTAATCCTCCTCCTAACCCTCCTAAGAGCTTGTAATTTCATGAACCTTTTGCGTTGCACTCTGGCCCAAAAGTCTTTCATAATCTCACAAGTACCGATTACAGACCAACCTTACTGGGCTCGCTCSAAGCCCATATATCCAGCGCCCAGATGCACGACTACAAGCGAACACCTGCTCGTTCCCATTCTAATCGGACTTGGTTGAGGCTGTTCTTTCTAGCCAGCCCATTGGCTTTACAGTTTTCGACGATTCCGCTATGGTCAAGCACCAGATAAGTTTAATTTGGAGCTTGTGGGCTCGTGCACTAATTGACTGGCTTTAAGCTCACTGTGGGTGGGCAAGCAGCTCCGCTAACGGAGTGAAATGTATCGATTCCCCATCTTCTTAAAGCAGCCACACCTCGTTGAAGTACATCTGCTGYTACTTTAATAGCTGTCACTTCTGGCTTAAAGACACTACAGTGTTGCAGCAATCTGAAATAAGAATTAATTGACAGCTCCCAACAGAAGACTTCTCTCCAATTTTCCGCTTGAACTTCGATTCATTCGTGAAAATGAAAACAATTCGTTGCCGTTATAAAAAAACAAAGCCAGAAGAAAAAAGAGCACATCCACTCTCACACCTCCAACATTGCCATAACCAACTTGGTCGAATTCGAACCCATCTTTCTAATAAGAAGTAAACTGAAAATCTACAATAAAATACGGCGTAACGAAACCGAATATGGCTAATCATAAATCAACAAAATTAGTAGAGACACGAGGAGACTGTATAAATAGTCGATATCAAAAGCTGCTCATCTACCATAAAGGAAGTGTTTCAAAAACTGAGATTTGGAATAATTTATTTAATCATATAGTTTCTTTTTATAAAGAATTTTGTTGGTTCTAGCTCTCTATAAGATTCTCTTTATAAACTCTTTAAACATGTTTACAGGTACTCGGCGTCTCCGAGCACGAGTTCATGGATCAAATGGGTGTGTACTTTGTYGGCTTTGTTGGACAATATGGTTACGATCGTGTGCTTTCGGTGCTTGGTCGGCATATGCGTGACTTTCTCAATGGTCTCGATAATCTGCATGAATATTTAAAATTCTCATATCCACGCATGCGAGCGCCATCATTTATTTGCGAAAACGAGACGCGACAAGGACTCACATTACACTATCGCTCAAAGCGGCGTGGTTTCGTCTACTACACAATGGGGCAAATACGTGAAGTGGCGCGACATTTTTACCACAAGGAGATGCATATCGAACTAGTGCGCGAAGAGATACTCTTCGACACCGTACATGTGACATTTCAATTGACATTTGATAATCGTGCATTTACGCTTGCATCGCTGGCGATGACGCGCGAGGAGAAGCATTTACCCATTAGTGCACATGTGCTCTTCGAGATATTCCCATTTTGCATTGTATTCGGGTAAGTAAATACGTACATACATAAATRCATACTTAGCGACAGTAAAGGCACTCAGCGCCATTTGTCAATTGTTGGCTTGCCTACTTTATGGCTACCAGTCGTCAGCCAATACCAACTGCCTGTCATTTGATTATAGCAAATGCACTTGTGTTGCGAATTTAATTACGTGGCGCAGCAGTGCATTCGAGCGCCGGCACGTTAACTGGGGCAAATGCATTGAATGCAGCTGTTACCAGCGTAATACTAGTTACAGTCATCTTCAGTGAAGTTTTTTTTTTTTTATTCTCTTTCCACTTATTGGCGGTGGCTTCGTCTTTATTGGTGACCTACAGCGCTGATATGGTGGTACGCAGCATTGGCAATTCTCTGATGGTCATTCTACCCGACCTGCTGGGGCAAAAAATTACCGCCTGGTTTGATCTGGTGCGCCCTTTAATTGCCTTCAAATTCCAAACTGTAAGTAGATTTGATGTTAATGAGCGCAATTCAGTAAATTACCGTTAGACAGTTGAAGGAAGAGCTGAAATTGGCTTGTAAATGAAGTGATAATTACAAAATTACTCTTTCAAGCTCTGCTGCATGCAATTGCCTTCTATTTATAAGTATAAAAACTTAATCCATTACATTTTACCTTATATAGATTTTAAATAGAACAAATAACATTTTTGAATTGGTCACGGTTGAACCAGTTACCGATCGCGTCGATCTTCAACCCTCCACCGAATTGCTGTTGCACGATGACGGTTCCGAGCCTGAAAAGACGCTGCGTTTGAAAGGTAAGAACAATAATGAAATTGAACAAGTAAGGAAGGGCTAAKTTCAGGTGTCACCGAATATTTTATACTCTCGCATGACAAGTTTCATCAAGATATCTCTCAATTTTTACTCAAGTTACAGCTTACACGGACGGATAGACATATGTACATCCGGATTTCAACTCTACTCGTCACCCTGAACACTTTGGTATATGTAACCATATATCTGACGATTTATTCCGTTATTAGCAACTTTATTGCGAAAGTATAAAGACTATGCCCTATGAATTGTATGAAAATATCTGAGAGATTTACCGATATTTTCGGTGAAAAATTAGGTTAGGTTAGGTTAGGCACTGAGTTCTTCGTGTTCGATATCAGCGACCTTGAAAAGTTATAGTCCGATCACGACAAKTTTTCCACAAAGGATACCTCAGCTCAAATACCGTATTTGTGTAAAGTTTTATTCCGCTTTCATCATTGGTTCCTAATGTATATATTATACAAAGAAGGCATCAGATGGAATTCAAAATAGCGTTATGTTRGAASAAAGCGTGGTTGTGAACCGATTTCACCCATATTTCATACATGTCATTAGAGTGTTAAGAATATATTATCTACCAAATTTCAATGAAATCAGTCTAGTAGTTCCTGAGATATGGTTTTTGGTCCATAAGTGGGCGACGCCACGACCATTTTCAATTTTTAAAAAAAGCCTGGGTGCAGCTTCCTTCTGCCATTTCTTCGTAAAATTTAGTATTTCTGACGTTTTTTGTTAGTCGGTTAATGCACTTTTAATGATTTTCAACATAACCTTTGTATGGGAGGTGGGCGTGGTTATTATCCGATTTCTTCCATTTTTGAACTCTATATGGAAAGGCCTGAAGGAAACGACTCTACAGAGTTTGGTTAATATAGCTGTAGTAGTTTCTGAGATATGTACAAAAAACTTAGTAGGGGGCGGGGCCACGCCCACTTTTCAAAAAAAATTACGTCCAAATATGTCCATCCCAATTGTTGTAGTCACCTCAATAAAGCTTTTTTACTTTTTGTAGAGATCTCCTCCAGGTGATCTTAGGTACTATATTAGTCTTACAACTTCCTTGTAGATTCCTGTCCAAAGCTTGTCAGTAAACTTTCGTAGCATATTTTTATAGTGTATGACCTTGGTATCTCCATTTTCTCAACTTTGTTTAGTCGGCCATTGGTTCCAGATGCCATTTTTTATATAGATCGTCACTGCTGATGACGTTAGGCCACCACATCTGAAAGATATGCCGTAGACAACTATTAGCAAAGCTTTGAATCTTTCCAGTAAGGTGGTTAGTTACAAGCCAAGTATTACATCCGTAAATCAGGACACAGACAACGTTGGACTAAGGTAGTCTAATTTTTGCTTGAAAGCTTATTTACATAGATTTCCATTCGTTTCTTCTTTTCACAATTTGGCGCCAATTCGAGATTGTGCAGCCGGGTCATTCTCCACCTGGTCGGAGTGGAAGCCTTCCACTTCTTCTGCTTCCAACTGCGGGTACGTTCAGCGCTGACGTCTTTTCAACCATACAGACGACATGGCCTATCCAGCGTAGCCGCTGTCTCTTAATTCGCTAAACTATGTTAAGGTCGTATAAGTATAACTCGTGCATCGCTTCGCTTCCTTGTCCAGTCTGGAGATCGCCTTGTCTGAAACTTCGTTTAGTATCGAATGGCTCGATAATGGGCATATTGCTAAGTTTATTACCCTGATGGGTGAAGTCTTCAACATGATGAATATCTTATTTTGCAGTACAAAATGGTTGCTTGTTGATTGAATGTTGTTTTTTGTGTTCATTTTTAATGGTTTCGTTTTGTAGATATTTATTTGTAAACTAATCGATACATGCTTAAGACTTTCTTGTACGCCGGAGGGCTTCACAAACAATAAGCAAATAGCATCCACAAAGCGAAATCTTCAATATGTTCATTAAAGWTCCAATAGATCCCACTGCGCTTGTCATCTATAGGTCTGTGTACGAAGTAACACTCGATAACAATAACCAAAAGAATTGGCAAAAGTAAATACCCTTGGCATACATCTAATATAGATAGAACCACTTTATTCTTTGAATAGAAAATATATRTAGCTGTGAAAAAACGCTAGGGCGCAAATGAAATCAATCTCAAATTAGTGAAGAAGCACATCCGCCATACTGATTCTTAAATATTTTTTTTAATTCATAAATATCTCCGATAGCGTTCTGCTCCAGTTTCCAGGTTAATTTCTCCAAAATCCTCACTTGAATAATATATGTACATATATCCCGATTTAATGTGATTTCAGGTCAAATGGTCTACATGGAGAATTGGCGTATGATCATGTTTCTGGGTACACCGGTTATGCCTGATCTCAACTCACTCATAACAACAGGTCTCTACATTAATGATTTGTCAATGCATGACTTCAGCAGGTAAATAAATTATTGACATAATAGTCTTTTCCATATTCATGATCTTTGCGCCTTTCAGAGATCTCATGTTGGCCGGCACACAGCAATCAGTCGAACTCAAGTTAGCGCTCGATCAAGAACAACAAAAATCAAAGAAACTGGAGGAGTCCATGCGCAAACTAGACGAAGAAATGCGGCGCACAGACGAATTGCTTTATCAGATGATACCGAAACAGGTGGCTGATCGTTTAAGACGCGGAGAAAATCCCATTGACACGTGTGAGGTAATGAATCCCTAATTTAATATACCATAATTGGCGAAGACTTAATCCTATTGCGCCAACATTTCATTTCTCACAGATGTTCGACTGTGTGTCTATACTTTTTGCTGATGTTGTTACCTTCACCGAAATCTGCAGTCGCATCACACCCATGGAGGTGGTGTCCATGTTAAATGCAATGTATTCTATATTTGACACGCTAACCGAGAGAAATAATGTCTACAAAGTGGAAACTATTGGTGATGCTTACATGGTAGTGTCGGGTGCGCCAGAAAAGTCCGTCAATCATGCGGATAAAGTTTGTGATATGGCCTTAGATATGGTGGATGCCATCACTGATCTGAAAGATCCATCGACGGGCCAACATTTGCGCATACGTGTGGGTGTGCATTCCGGTGCGGTGGTTGCGGGCATTGTTGGTTTAAAAATGCCGCGATATTGTCTCTTCGGTGATTCAGTGAATACCGCATCACGTATGGAATCCACGGGCTCTGCGATGAAAGTTCACGTCTCCGAGCCGGCTAAGCAATTTCTCAGCCCTTGTTACAAACTAACGGAACGCGGTGAAATCGATGTTAAAGGGAAGGGTCCAATGAAGACATATTGGTTGGAAGAGCGTGAAAATCGCAAATCGTTACAATTGCCACCCGAACTGTTCCATCCAATTTCAACATTTACTGCAGCAACAGTAACGACTGCGACCTCAATTCCGTCGACTGCAGCCTCTACAACCGACCGTCGTTTGAGTGTTTCGCAAACTTTRAAAGCAATTATGCCAGCTGCCGCCCAACCGGTTATCGGTTCGGTAGAGCGTATGCAATTGGCAAATGCCACAAGTGCCATGATCAATTCAATGGATGCRGCGAGCGCGGCAAGCACGACCTCACCACCCCAGAACAGTGCTGGAAAAGAGCGTGGACGTATTTACTCACCAGTAACCTTCACAGATATAGCGCGTCGTAGCATAGCAAATTCGCCTGTGCGCAATTCTTTCGGAAGCAATGAATGTGGTCGTGAATCGCGTTCCAATTCAATGGGTCATGTTTTTATGCGWACACCTAGCGATATTTTTGGTTCGCTCATATTAGATACCGAAGAATTTTTAGAAGATCTGCAATACTCACGCAATTCATTGGTCAATAGTGGCACCACTACATCGGTTTGCCCCTATAGTCCAACGCCCGCTTTTCGTATAGGTAGCGCACCGTCCAAACCACGTCCCAATAATCCCGATCAGTTTACACCCGAAGAGCTGGCTGCCATGGATCAGATTACCCCACCGTCTACAGCACCACCACGAGAAACTGTCACATGCAAAGTGGCTCCAACCACATCGTCAGCGTCGTTGGAAAAATCGAAGGCTAGGTAGGTATACTCACTTTGGGAGCATGTCAATCGTGTTTGCGCGTGGAAATTGGTTTTCAAACTCGTCGCAAGATTTCTTAGCCGAAATCAGATATTGGTATGTCTCACGAATTGCGTTTAATTAATGAAAATTAAATTTAACTGTGACTAATAATAATTATTTAAAGTGATCTTGCCTAACCCAAATTGCTCTATATGTCCTGTTTTCCAATTAACTTTCGATCTCATCAATGAAAATATATACAAATATATTCTTTAATATAAAATAATCAAGTTTAGTCAAGTATCCAAGACATTTTGTCTTGCCCCTTTATAGGTCTTACTCTTTCATGTACTTATGGTTAGGAACTTTGGTTTACTGGGWATTCCGGAAATTTTTTAATAATAAATATATTACGACTACATAACAAGAATTGAATTTAAACGCTCTTTTCTACTATACTTACTATGTTTTATTTATAGAGTTTTTCTATTTGTTGTTATACACAACTTAATAACTTCTCTTTCTAATTAGAAAAATCACATTTTCACGTAGCCTAACTATACCACAAGAACCAGTTGTTTTGCCATCGCCACCACCTGCGCCACAGCAATCACAGCAACCGCTAAAGGAGCAATTAAAACAGCAAAAGCCACTGGCAACCAATATTTCAAACTCCACTGTAGCCTCCATACCAGTGCCGATCATACCTAAGGCCACTGCAGTTGCGATGCCGACAACGTCGACCGCAAAGACCAAGATCACAAATAACAACATATCATTCGGCAGCAGTCGTACATCATCACGAGAATCGCTGTCACCGTGTTCGCCACCGATTCGTTCGAATTCGGCACCACTACCTATGTCCAAAGCAGCACGTAAAGCATTCCTCGCTGCCAAGCAAACAAAAGCTATTGAAAAGTTAGATCGGATGATTGAGGAAGCAAATGAAGTCGATGTRCAAAACAAACGCGCTAATATGCGACGCATGGCTGCCTTTCGTGATGAAGGTGGCGGCGATGGAGGTGGTGGTTGTCCGCTATTTTTGCCRCCACCACCAGGCCCGCAGATGACGAACTCCATGTCAGATTCAGGATTGGCGCATCATGGGTGAGTCGAATATATTAAAAACGGATAATTAGATATGAAATATTACAGCTTATAGATTGTGGATTATAAACTACAGATTATAGCTTATAGAATATTAATTATAGATTATAATTTATAGATTATAGATTATAAATTATAGATTATAGCTTAAAGATTATAGATTATAGATTATAGATTATAGATTGTCGATTAGAAATTAAGTATTACAGATTATAAATTATTGATTATAGATTATGGATTATAGATTCTTAAGAAATTTCTTTCTCCATGCTTTTAGACACAACCACAATTACTCGCAAATGCATTACGCCACCTGTCACCATGCGCACGAGCCGAAAATGTCAAACAGTCACAGTTTCAGTCATACTCGTGGTACTGCGCATCAGTGTTGTACAGGCTACAATCACTCTAATGGGCGGCATCGAATGCATTCCAATGCATGTCAATTGTTGTAAGGACCACAAATAAACAAACMATAGTAAGTTTACGCTATTGTAAACTCAACGTTATTCCTGCAGTTATCACAAGCTGACTAAAWTAGATACATGACGGAAAGCAGATACGAGATATGTCAAGGCATGTCTAAAGGCGACATCAGTGATATTAATAGACAGCGGATATTAATAAATGTACTGGGAGCCAATTAGCTGTACTGCGAGAGATTAAAGAGGTATTAAGTTACTTTAACATCACTAAATAATATTTCTGTATGCATGTGCTTATAGGGTTAATGATGGTGCTAAATGTATTTTAGTAAAACCGCAAAAAATCTCGAAGGAATAATATTTGATATGTATACGAGACTCTTTATAGACCAAATAATAGCATAAATAAAATTATTTTAAGAAATCTATATACATATGCATACATATAAATTTATATACATATATTCGTGCATACCAAAAATATCAAATATAGTTAAGGAAAACTTTAATTCCCTATCTGTGAGTGTTACCTGAAAACTAGATAAGTAAACAGTTAAACAAAATATTATTAATTAGCAATAATGATATAAATATGTACATATGTATGTGTTTTAAAACGCGAATCGAAGTTTTCAAAACAGTTTCAAAATATTTTACATTTAGTTATTATTTACTTATTTAATTATTTATTTATTGTTATGTTAGGTAATTGTGTTAGTAGAGAGGAAGCGTCCCAAATTCCTTTRTGGACTATGACCTAGCTGATAGCTCTTAATATGATCATCATATTTAGTAAGCGTTARGATTAAGAATCATCCTTGTATCCGATTTACTTTAGAGAAATGTTTCACTGTTTTTTTTTCAACATTTATTATCGCTATAACCAGGATATGTCAGCTATACCGCTATTATATTATATATACATATATAAATCCAGGTTCCAAGATCGCGTTGTAGTGACAATGTGAGTTTACGAGTGCAAGCGTGGTCTTCGCTTCTGATGTGGTGCTCCGTAATTAAACAATTCGAGTGCTCTCTCCTTATACCCTAGACAGGCTGTATTAAGTTTCGGAAAAGCTTACGCGGTTATAGCTGAGTTAACAACAGCGTGGCCGTCGTTTGCTCTTTTCGTAATTTGGTGATAATTTGAGATACTTCCTTCTCCACCTAATCTCTCCAAAGGAGTGCAGGTCTTCTTCTGCTTCCACCGGGGGGTTTGATTTCGAAGCTGACATTGTTGTTGGTGTTAATATTGGTTCCAATATAGACGAAATTATCTATGACTTCGAAGTGATGACGGTCAAGAATGACGTGGCAGCCAAGTCGCAGGTGTTTGTTTGATAACAGGAGATATTTCGCCTTGCCCGCATTCACTATCAGACATATTTGCTTTGCTTCTTTATCCAGTCTATACAAAGTAGAATTAATATTGAGGCCAATGATATAATATCATCGGACTGTACCCTGTCGGCTAACTTGTCAAGCTCTTCGTACTCACGCATTTCGGCCTCTGTTTTTTTTGTCTGCGTATTGCTTCCCTCTTCAACTCTCAGCATCTCTCCCGCCCCGCACTTGTTGTGATCGATATAACGTTGCAAGGTAGGTAATCTGTCTCCGCTGCGACACGGCACTCCTCATCGTAGCAGCTGTTCTTTTACCTTTTCCGAAAACCAATAGTTTCGGTTGCCGCTGTACGTAAGGAGCTTGAAATGCCGTCCCACAGTTTCCTTATACCGAGTTGTTGACGAGTGCTCTCAGAGAGCAGGAGCGCATGTCGAGTAGAAATATACGCGAACTGGTCCCTCAGTTTTCTGGATATCGATATCGAATTTTGCACACAAATTTTCTTCCCCAAAAAGGTGTTCACTGGCGGAACCGCTGTTATCGGACCACTAAAAGTTCCTGTATGGAAACATTTTTTTATTGATATAATATTTTTCCGAAAGATAACGTTATAACCTCCGAACAAATTGATGAGCTAGCATATAATATATAATATGTACATAGCTGTCATACAAGCTGTACATACGTTCTTGTAAGGAATATTTTGTATTAATTCAACGTTTTTTCATTTATTTAATTTTTCTTTTTCAACTAAACTTATCACAATTGTAAAATCAAATAAAAAAAAAGAAATAGTTAATGTTTAAATTGTATGAAAATTAATCAAAACTCCTCTTTCATATATATATACTATATATTAGCACTAAATAAAATGGAAAGGCTAAAATTCGTTTTCAGGAGAGATTGCAAAGGCTTCACTGAATGTTATTAACCAATTTCGAGCTTTTAAAAATATTCAGATATAAGTCAGTAAAGTATTTGCTTACTCTTTGATTTTTTTAAAAGTACAAGTGAAAATAAATAATATATTGAATGTCAAAATCAAAAGGATGAATATATATATTATACAAATAGGATACTTAAAGTAATACCTCTTCAAACGACAATATACGAATGGACTAGCGTCAAACTATTAGATAAAATGTACAAAGCGAATTGAAGAAAGAATGAAGAATGCTAAATGCACGAATAAAACTGAGAAAAATATTAAAAACAAATTGAGAAAAATAATAAGAAAAAACTCAAAAATAAATATTAATTAAAATAATAAAAATTTTCGAGAATAATGTCATTTGAAATGAAATTAAACGAGTTACTTACAAGGAATATTAAACAGAAAAAAAATATTTAAAATATTTGAAAATATATTTTAAGATCATTGTTAAACAGACACACAAAAAAGGAACAAAAAAATCAAAATATACAAAAACATTTCAAAAATAAAATTCTAAATGTGGAGACAGAAAATAAAGTCAATGTAACGGTAGTAATTATGCATATCTTTTAATGAGCAAATAACTAAATAAATGCAAACGAAATGTACAAAGAAGGAAGTTACTGCGAAAAATATTTTTCTAGGAACGGCAAATTTAAGAAAATTCAAGATTTGGTACAGAAAACAAAAATATATGCTAATATGTTCATTTGTATAATATTTTCTTGAAGACTAAGTGTAATGTGCAGAGAGTGGCGCTTAAGAATACTCATAGCAATGTATTTACCTATGTGTGTATGTATATACCAATTTAGCTTATTAAAATATTGATGTGTGAGTGTCTGCGCAACCGAATTGTCAACTGCAATAAATCAAAATATGCATTAATATAAATTTGTAATTTTCACATTAACTTGTTACTAATTAGTTGTGGCATTAAGCACGAAGGAACACGCGCAAAATGAAATTTGATGGATACCATTATTAGTATAAAGTGAATTAAATCAAAATAGTTTTCGAGAATAATGTCATTGTTGTGCTTTGTTAAATTTAAGCAGCTTTATAAGTGAAACGAATTTGTGAATGTAAGATTTCTGAAAGATTCCCGAAAGAAATTTAATAAACAGAATGTTGTTAAAATTGCTTTTTATTCGCAATTAGTTTTAGCAAATTGATGAAGCCATATGTAGAAGTTCACGCTAGTGSGGAAAGTTCTCAGAGCGAGGAGTGCTGTVTCGCAGCGGAGAATAAAGAGACTATCTAACTCGCAATGTTACAATCGAMSACAACGTGTGTGGGATGGGGTAKATARCAAGAGTTGAAGAGGGAAGCGAAACGCATTTGCGGACAAAAGAAAAGAGGGAGGCCGAAATGCGTGAGTACGAASAGCTTGATAAGCTGGCCAACAGTATTAATGCTCGAAAATTCTACGAAAAGATGAGGCGACTCACAGAAGGTTTCAAGTACGGAGCGTATGCTTGTAAAGCCCTTAATGACTGATACCCTGAGCAAACTGAAATATACAGGCTGGAAAAGTGTTCAGCCTGTTAAATGGCAGTGAAAGCATTACACCAGGAGATGGTGAACCCGRTTGCCCAATCGGTGACGATAGAGCGAACTTTGAATTGCCCGACCAAGAAAAAGTTCGAATAAGAATTACACCAAACTGACTGAAAAAAAAATTTATAGCTTGTACTCCTTTTTATTTTAATACAGATATTGCCTATCGCTTTCAAAGTAGGCTCCTGAGCCAATAAAATCATTTCATCTTATTTCCTTACAATTTTCCTTATACTCGAGAGAGATGACCTTCAGCATCTTCCTCATATTTAATTTATTTTTCCAATTACGACTCATTTTCGGATCGTTTTCGCTAGATTGTTGGACGATCAACTGTTCGAGTTCAGGCGACTTTGACGTTTAGCAATTGTTCTCTCACTTCCAATGAGAGGGGAGTTGGGCATCTCTTTATCTCTGGCKAAAATTATGTGATGTRTACCGAAAAGCGGTGTTGACCAAACGCTATTGCCAAACTTGATTTGCAAAAGTTCTTTCCGGCAATTTCGTTTATGAGAACCAAAATAATGTTAGTCGAAGCAAATGGTCGAATAACTAATAACGGCAGCGTCAAGGGGGTCTAGTCTTGTTATATGTATATCAACCCTGGAAGCTCACCATGCTGAGCAAAAGTTCGTAAGACACAATATGAGAACGCCACTGTTTGAGGAGCATACGTAAACAGCCTATTAGTCTGCAACCGTGTACACTTGATCTGGRTGCCGGKACATGAAAGGGTAGCCGACAACGAACTCGCCGACGAACTAGTCCAATCGGCTGCAGCGTCTAGTATGATGGGTCCAGCAATCGGTGTGGTCCCACAACATAAGGGAGCTGCTCCACAMGGAGGACAGAGTAGGCAGAGATACTGGCAAAAGCAATATGTGTGCAACATGCAAAGCTACAGTAAGGTTTAAAGGCATTATTAACCTCGTCCGACACAAATTCCGTGTACTAGTCGCACTCTATACGGGGCAATGCAGGCTCAAGGAACACTTGTCCTATATGGACAGCAAACTGCCTGTTTTGCGCCATGGAACCGGAAACTTCTGAGCACCTGATTCTAGATTGCACAGCAATTTTTAGACGCAATCTCAAGRCCCTTCGATCAATTTATTTGGATAGGAATCACATCACGTCAATAGCGCTCAGCTAGTTCCTTCATTGCCTTCATCCGAGAGTTTCGAAACTTGACATATAGGTTTCTCAGGTATTTACAGATTGAAATTGGCTTCGACGCAATAGCAACTGCGATTTACTTCTCAAGCGTCAAAGAAGTGATTCATTTTTGAAGCTCATTGTTATAAGGGACGAAATGTCGGTTATTTACCATAATGTAAATCGCAAGAGAGCATGGTCTAAAAAGGATAACCACTACGAAGTCCGATAGTCACCAAAAAAAGGTTATGTTATCTGTTCGATGGGGTTTTAGAGGGATCGTTTAATTTGAGCTTGTGCCCGACAATACCACAATTAATTCAGAAGTGTATTGTGATCAGCTGGACAAATTGAGTGAAGTCGATCAGCCTCAGTCCATTTGGGGATGTTTAATTATGGAGGTTGAATGTAACGATCGTTGTGCCAAAGATACTTGCTTTGCCCAGCTTGGCGTTAAAGTAGCCAAGTAGCTCTCATAGGTGAATGCCAGAATTCGGCAACGAGGTCTCTCCCCCACCACGAATTCCACACCGAATTTGAGCGCCTTTATATGATCGCTGTATAAAATGCCATAAGGAGCTACTCGTCTCAATCTTTGTCCCATCCATCGCACTTCGTAGACGATGGTGATATTAGCTTTTATTTTTACGGTAACATTAACGGCCCCTTCTCGGTTAATGGACCGGACATTCCAGATGCATGTCCTTAAATAGTAATCCTTAATGCATTTGTCGTGATCGWCATCAAAATGGGGTCTCTCATCCGAGGCTTTTGTTTCGTTTTCATTGGTGCCGTCTTTTTTAAAGGCGGGTCCACAACTCAGTGCACAACCCTGAGGAGGGAATGTTTCGCCTTCTCACTTTAGCTCGACTCCAAACGGATGTTTTTTTGGCTACCCAAAGGATACTTGGTTTAAGACCGGAATTCGTGAGCTACTTTATACATATGTTAAAGAATCATTTCTAGCCACTCCCAAGTGAATGGCGCTCTGAGAGCTTTCCTTACTTGCGTGAATGTATACAATTAGGCCATAAATTGGTCTAAGAAATAATTTTTTTCCGAAGCAACATTTTTTACAACCAAAAAGAAAAGGCCGTTATAGCTCTCTTCTTACCATTAACCTTCCCTACTATACTTTTCAATACTTATATAGGTTAGGTTAAGTTACCTAACCCTCAATATATAACACGTGATATTTTTGGCAGTGTTTATTGTACATAAGGGTATTTTTATTTTCATTTTTAAACTTTTTGGTATGGCAAGTAAAGTATGTATAAATATTGTTTTTGTAGAATTTTCGTGTGATATTTATAACCACATACGTATGTATGTGTTAACATAATAATCATGCTTTAAGCACATTTAGCCAATTTCTGCTGCGTTTTTGCATAAATAACATTGCCAGCTTGAATTTTTATTCGATTGTGAGTAATTTTCTATTTGGTTTTTATTTAAATTTTGCATTTTGCTATTTTACAAGTAATAGCAGTTATATAAAACTTCGTTAAAATTGCTTGAATAAATTGCTCTGAAGCGTGCTTTTGAGTGCAATAAAATATTTGCAATTTTTACACACTGCATTATGTGTGTTTTTGTTGTAAGTGGCTTGTTTTTCGTGCGTAATATATTATAATTTTTAACGCGAGTGTAAATGAGTTTATTCGATGAATAAAGCGTATCACAATAACATTTAAAGCTGAAACAAATGCATCTCTGTTTTCCATTTTGTAAAAATTTGTAACTTTGATAAACTACTTGTTTTTTTTTTTATAAATATAATTTCAGGCAGTTTTAATTGTAATTAAGTTGACTGAAGTTGTCACAAATATTTGACTAGAATCAGGTGGGTGGTCAGACAGTATTTAACACTATGCTCAGCTTTGCTTTACTTTACTAAATCTCAAAGAATGTTGGTGCTGATGTATATTCGTTGTTGTTGTAAATCACTGTGCCCTCATTGGTTTCGATAGTTTGTATAAGGGTCTTGCAGTAGAAACACACCTTGGAATTCATGAGATGTTGCATAATGCAATTACTGCACGATTGATGTTTACAAGGTGTGAAAATCACCGTTATCGGTTTGGCACAACAAATCGGACAAAGCGAGTCCTCCGAAGGCAATGTGATATCTGAGAGTAGTGACTGTTTCAAGCGTAACATTTCGATGAGACGACGTACTTCATCGATTTCAGCCGGCGTGACGTGTGTGGGATCTGTTGTCGGAGAAGCAGTAAATAAATATATAAATAGTAAATAAAAATTTTAATAATAAATAAAAATTTTAATAGTAAATAAAAATTATTTCAGTAAAAAAAAACTTCAACGCGAAATCACACTTACAATCAGAGAGCGCAAATTTAATGATCGGCGGATCAGCGCGTATTCTCTTCGATGAGGTCGATGGCACCGGTACACGCACGTCATTGGTTAGCGGGTCGATATGGGCGCGCGTTTGTGGATCGAAATTTCCGCGTGGTATTTCGGTCTGTTGCAATATGGGCGTTTTAATCTCGCCCAAAGCGAACTCCAAATTGGCAAATTGAAAGCTTGGATCGGTGAGTAGGGCACGTGTGATGCGCGTTACCTGCCGGCAATGACAAATGTTTACTGTTACAAAGCAACTATTATCGCTTTTTGCTCACCTTCTGTGGATTGCGATCCGTGTCGAGTTCGGAGCGCAGCAATGCCAATAAGATGCCCAACGCAGCGGTAATAATGGGAAAATGTGTTACCGAATTCAAGTCCGACGAGCACATATCGACGATGAATTGAAAGCAACCCGGTGGCACTGTGACGCGCGACAACACCTGACTAATCAATTGACAGACACGATTCAATATCAAATCGCTGTTCGAACGCGATGGTTCTTGGAAAATGTCTGGCGCCACTGTAATGATCATTTCCAAGCAACGCATCAAAGAGACCGTCAACTCAAAACACATCGAACATATTTTCAACTGTTTCGGCTCGAAAACGGCATTCTCCTGGCGATGTGCGGTATTCTGTATCTGTATGTGTGATATAGTAATAAAGTATACAATTAACATTTATTGCAAATTTATGCATATACATACCTCCTGYAACAGCAAAATGAACTCGGAAAATGCCCAATTCAGCTGGCTGAGCACCGAGTTGAGGAAAGCCGTTGCAAATGGCTCATCTTCCGACAGTTTTTGACCGATTAACTTTTGAAAGTGATGTGATGGATTCGCCGGCGCAATATGATGCAACAGACCGGTGTGCGTTTCGTTTTTGGCACGACTGCGACACAATCCCATTTGTATGGGTTGATTACCACCCTGCCATATGCTTGGTTGACGCGAATCGCGGTATGCGTAACCATCGCCAAGCCAAAAACGCAATAGCAGCCAATTACTTTGACCCCAGGCGCGATTTTCATATGGTCGCAGAAGAGACTTCACCAGCGCAACTTGACTGTGGCGAGAAGAAGAATTAACTTAAGAAATTAGTTATTTCCACAGGCACACACACACCTTTTCTTTGACGCCCGCTCTAAAGCGCGCACACCAGCTTTATGACAGGTTAATGTGCCGAGCGCCTGCAGCAGCGAGTCCTTGCATGAGGCCAAAATTATGCGTGGATCAGCGGAATGTAAGCCGAGAAATTCAGCAGACAAGTTGACGGCGCACTCGGCGTCTATAAATTTATTTTGTTTTATAATTTCATAGTATTTTATTAAAAACGTTTATTAAAAAAATAGAAAAAAAGAATTTAAAAATATAAAAAAGTAT
>NW_017534597.1:935274-958606 GCF_001853355.1 Bactrocera latifrons
GTGTACACTTGATCTGGATGCCGGTACATGAAAGCTGTCTCTTATACACATCTAGATGTGTATAAGAGACAGGTTGTTGGGTGTGGCAAAATAAAAAAAATTAGAAAAATATAAACCATATTCATAGAGAAATATAAAACTAACACCCGTCTAAACTTTAAAACTTATTTAAATTTATGTTTCACAATACCAGTTATCTCAAACTGAACATAGAGATCATGATGACTAAAATCCATTACAGTATCTAATAAAATTGGCAGTATATTGACATACACTTCAGGTACAAATGAGAACAAGGGACCAAGTTGTGAGGAGGCCTTTAAGTAGAAGTACAACAGAAACGAAATTATTTTCTTTACCAAAAATTTTTTATTTCCCACCAGCTTACATTTAATGTATGCAGCGTTTTTTCCAGTAACCACACAATGGTCATGCGGCGTTGTTTGCCCAGCGCTACCGCACGATACCAAGTCTGCTTGCGCGCCAATTCAATGGAACGTTTCTACAAAGCAGTCAAATATTGTTGAAATTTAATTTAATTTTAGTTTTGTACAGAATTCAACTCACCGCGAACACATTTTCACGCTGACTAAATTTCTGCTTTAGATCTGAAACTATACTGGAATGATTTTCATTCATACAAACACTAGCATGATCTTCCAACACTTTCAATTTGCGCTCAACATCCTCACGATAGAATTTGGTTTCGCGCAGTACCTCATTTAATGCCGCAATTTCATCACGCACCGATGATATCTGCATAAGCAAGCAAATTTAGATAATTAAAATAATTTGCAAAAACTCAGAATTTTCAAATACAAAAAACGCACCTTAACAATATACTTGTGTCCGACCGAATAGTAGTAGAGTACGCAGATATCGAACATTTCCGAGAGCGAACTCTCCGTATTGCTATTACCAGGCGATGGATCGGGCACAGGATTCAAACGCGGATTGAAGAAATGTGTAAAGGTGGCAGCAGGACTGAAAATCAGCGAAGCAAGAAAAAACGTTAAGTTCGGTTGCACCGAAACTATGAAACTCTTCAAAAACGAAAAAAATTTCCATACAAGAACGCAATTTTGATCGGTCAGTTTGTATGACAGCTATATGCTACAGGATTCCGATCAGAACAATAGATACGGCGATTCTAGTGTTACATTGGATAATAACGCACGCCAAATTACAGGAAGATATCTTGTCGAATAAAAAAGTTTTCCATACAATAACTTAATTTTGAAAGGTCAGTTTGTATGACAGCTATGTGTTATAGAGTTCCGATCAAAACAATATATTCAGAGATTGTAGCGCTGATTTGAAAACTAATGCGTGCCAAATTTCGTGAATTTATCTGATGAAATAAACAACTTTTTCATACAAGAACTTTATTTTGAGCGTTGAATTTGTATGACAGCCCTTTGTTATATTTGTCGAATATCGGCAATTCTCACAAATGAGCTGCTTCTGTGGAAAAAAATACGTGTGCCAAATTTCAGATTGATATCTCAAAAATCTGAGACTATTTCGCTTATATACAGACAGACGTGGCTCAAACGACTCAGCGCGTTGAGCCGCTTACTTATTTATATATTTATTTTTTTATTTTATAGGGTTTCAGACCATCTCTTACAACTACAAACTTCGTAACAAACTTAATATACCCAATTAATGATATAAAAATTAGTAACGTAAATATATTTACCCGCCCTGCGCGCCTACTATTGCGATATTGTTAAGATTTGTCGTTGTAAGAAACATACTTGGATCAACTGAAATAAGAGAAAAATTTAAAGCATATGTACATAAATATTTTGTATATTATAAATCACCTAGCTCGCCTACACGCATCATGGTACGATCCTCTTCCAATAGCTCATGGGCGCGTTCAGCACCCAAATGTGTCGATATGTCATTGCGATGCACCTTACGTAAATGCGACAGCACACCACCCACACGATCGAAATGCTGATACTCAAATGTACCATCGAAAAAGTACTCTGGTCTGACCTCAACTGTTGCGGCAGGCAATTCACGCTCAAACAACAACTTTGTTGCATCGATGAGTATGCAAATAAATGATAACGCCACTGTGGAATCCATCGGATGCATTATGCTAGATTGCATAAGGAAGAACGAATGGAAAGGCTGTAGGACAAAATGATATGGTATTGCAATTTACAGGCAAAATAATATGATCTTTTGTTTCTTTACTCGCTGCTCCATACTAAGGTCCATAACGTAACGACGCAATTTGGATATAAATATTTTTCGACTTGACGGCGCCAACTCGTCACCGTCCGTGTTAGTGAGTAATAGTATTAGGAGATTTTTCTGCGCATTATAAAGGCTTTCGGTGGCTTTAGCTATTTTCTCAACTTGCGCCAGATATTTTTGCTTCGGACCGCCAACACCTGTTAAGTGAAGAAATGATATGAAATAACATTCGATTAGGTGCGTTTTACAGCAGACAAACCCTCTGTCCAAACAATCGGATCGGGCACTAGTTGCTGCATATATTTATATTCAGGTGGGCGTATATACATTAGTAAAGCCAAACTAGAAAGTAGCTATGTTAGAGCATTATGTAATAAGTATCGTTTAAATAAAATTGATTACCAATGTTTTTTGAAAAATTTGTACTCCAGATATGTTTTTCTGGTTTGTGTATGCGTACATATGCATGTGAGTATAGTGATGGCATGCTTTTGCTTTCCATAATCCAGCGCGGTATGTGTGTGTGTATATGTAGACAACAGTGCATTCGCCAATTTACGCATAACATATTTCACTTCCTCATTTTCCAAATAATTCCACAATATAGATAGCAGCGCACCCAATGTGCTTTCAGGTGTGCCCGGTATTATAGCCGGATCCTTATCGGTTGCACTACAAACCAACATTATTAATTAATTAAAGACATTTTGCTATATATATAAGTAAGTGTTAACCTACTTTATAGTCGTGCACAAATTTATAATATGGGGCAGCAATTTGTCCTCGATGACGTATGGATCGAACAGCACATGTGTAAGCTTCTCAATCAGCAGTGTTGTAAACACAACATATACTGTTTTCTTAGTGGATATTTTACCTTCAATGTGATCCTTTTTCTTACAGGTCGGATTGTGTGCTAACACAGACGACAAATTTACTAAATAACCAATCAGGAGATCAGCTTTTTGTAGGCGTACAATTGGCTTCGGTTGTATTGGCAAAAAACCTTCAACAGGATATTTAAAGGGCATATTGCCGAAATTTACTTGTACACCTTGATTATAACCAAGTGAAACGGCAGGAAAAAATGATATACCAGGACCACGTTCTAGTTTGGTGAAAGCAACACCCATTGTATGGCCATTGCGAAAATATTCAATTTTTTCATTTTCAACATCGATGATGACACCAATTATATCGCCAATTTGCCATTTATCGCCATATCTAGAAAGCAGAAAATAAATTTTATTAATTTAAAAAAAATTATGAGGAAATTCATATTTATATTTTAAATTACGCATCCCATGCTTCAAACATACATATGTATATAGACACACATACTTACTTTGATGTTGAAATATGCCATATCTGTTGCTTGCTACCATCATAGCCATAGCTCCATTTCGTATCGCCAACGCCGCTGTTTTCATTAAAAGTGCATTTGTTGGAACACCAACCGATTTGCATTACACCTTTACTATGAAGAAGAACCTATAGGTATTTTACATAAATATAATTTTAACATGAAATTTGTAAATATCGAACTAAAATATTATCATTAATAAAAAAATATCATCATCATCATCTAATGCCATAACTTGTAATTTACTAAAAGTGAAATAGCCGCCAAAATGTCCTGTGGTTTTTAACCTACTTAGTAATACGTTCAACTCAAGGTCATTACCCTTCGCTATTGTCCGATTAACTTCTCCCACCACCCACCTCATTCCGGTATTGAGGCCTCGAATTTCGTGTTTCATTGAATACCCCATAAGCCCGTTCCAACATATATTAGTTTGCTTACCTCATACATCCAGCGCCCACCATAAACGCAAACATTTGCTTTAATAGTATTGAAACTACCCTGTGAACGAAGCGATAGCCTATCGGCTGATATCCGCACTGTCGATGTAAAATCAATATCACAAATTGTCTGTTCTGGACCAAGCCTTGAGACCATGTCCACGCGCTGCGTTTTTATAGCATGTACACTATTTAATTCTATGACATTGAGACGTTCGTTTAGCCAATTCCTTACAAGGACCATTTGCCTACAGTAAAATAACGTTTTTTATAGTATTGAAGTAGAAATCAGACCTTCGCTACCGAATTGCCTTGAATTAATGTGACCATCAGTTTACCCGGCGGCAAAAGGCATTCATGTGCAATACTTTTAAACTTACTCAGGCAGTTTCATATCATCTAATTTAGGTGGCTTTGGAGTATCTTGAGAAGCTGAGCAACCAGCCTCATCGTCATCATCCTCTGGCTGTTGTTTCTCAACCGTACTAATCTGTTCGAAAATATCCTCACCGAAAACTTTTACAAATAATTTTGCTATTGACATAATTTTGTATGTGCACTGTTAATACATTTGTATTCCAAGCGTTTATTCGCTTTATTCCGAACAATTTGATAAAATAAACTATATTTTAAAAATGGTTGAAATAACGAATACGACTTTTGTTTACCTTCGAAAATTTGATTTATTGAAAAATGCTTCTTCTCTGTTGATGCGGTAAATCACAATGGATAACTTGTCATTATAGGATTTACAGTAAAGGCCTCATAAGTACAATTCCACTGAAATATAAAATATTTATACACAATGATAATAAATAGTATATAATTTACTACTCCAATTTATAAAAATTTTTGGTAAATGTGTGTAATATGTATACAAAATGCCAATAAATTATTTACTCAATATTAGTCGGACGTAACAATATTATTGCTGTAATATTATAAAAATCAAGGTTTCATTCTATTGGCTATTTGGCTGTATATGGCCATTTGTAACCGGCTYCTTTTATATAAAATACATATATATATGAGTGAGAGCCCTAACGGGCTTCGAACAACTGCACAATGATCTACCAGTCACGCACTTAATTACCCATGGCAATTAGCATATTTTGACACATATCGCTTCTTCCAACTGAGAAAAGTTCACAATGAATATAATTGACGACGTGTTTATTTTGCTATTTCTTTAAAGTGTCTATAGTTGTGGCAGATAAAACTTGTTTTGCACGAAATATTAAGGATTATTATTATTAAAATATAAAATATTCGAAATGAGCGCTGATTGGGATGAAATAAAACGTCTGGCTGCTGATTTTCAGAAAGCCCAATTAACATCGACATTGCAACGGTATTTGCTTATAAAATAACTATAAATAAATGCAATTTCACACACAAATATTTATAGGCTTTCCGAACGTAATTGCATAGAAATAGTTACTTTATTGTTGGAAAAAAATTTGTTACAAGCTTTTTTCACCAACGATGGCAAAGAGTATATTACACCAGATCAATTGGAACGCGAAGTGCAGGACGAACTATTTGTGAACGGGGGACGTATTAATCTAGTCGAAGTCAGCAAAACGCTTAATGTTGATTTATCACGAGTTAGTTGAAAGCATTTGAAATTTTTATAACAATATTGTTATACTTCTGATCTCATTTTCATATCTGTAGATAGAAGAAATTGCTGGTCGGATTGCTGAAAACGATCCTGAGATACATTTTATGTTGGGTCAGTTAATCAATGAGCAATACATCACACATATCGCAGAGGAAGCCAACGAACGCCTCGCACAGAAAGGCGAAATAACTGTTTCGGACCTGACACAGCAATTTGACTTGCCTTCGGATTTTCTGCAGCATGATGTTATGGAAAAACATTTGGGCAAGATCATACGGGGTCGGCAAGATGCATCCAATCCCCGTGTCTTTTTCACCCAAGCGTATATTCAACGTTGCAAAGCTAAAATACGTGGCGCTCTCAAAGCTATTACTCGTCCAACCAACGTAGCAACCATTTTGCAACAAATCAATGTTCAAGAAAAAATTTTTCATTCTCTATTTGATGAGATTGCACCTGCCGGTCATGTGACATCAAAACAAACAAATGCACAATATATTCCAAATATCTACACAAAAATGCAAGTAAGTAAATAGTAAAATGAAAATCAATTAATATAAAACTAAATAACATTTGAGCCACATTATTGTTATAAACGAATTTGAACATTGTTATCTTTTAGGCAGACTGGGTAAATTCATTTTATAAGCAAAACGGTTTTCTGGAGTATGAGAGTGTTGCTAAATTGGGTGTTTCTGATYCGAAACAGTTTATACGGAAACAATTACCCAATGAGGACATTATTTACTTGAAACGTTGTGCAATTGGCTCTAAAATAATCGATCTCACTGTTCTAAGTTCATTAAATGAATGTAGTGCTACTAAAAGTTACGTTGACTTGGCCACCATATTACCATCTAACATGTCAGAAGAAGATATAGGAGAGATATTTGATACGATAATGGCAAGGAAAGGTGCCACGTCTAGCAATTTTGTTTTCCTTCAAAGTATCGGTAAGCACAATATTGTAACTATTTATAATAATATATATTACTAATGAATCTTTTTCGTTACTGCTGACAGTATTCTCGCAGCAATATTTAAATGATCTTATACAACCCTGTCACGAAATAGCGCATGCAAATGCCAAAACTGCAGTTGACAGCGGGATTTATCAACAATATCTAGCTGAAAAACAGCTATCAGGCAAATCAGCGGCTACACAGGAGTATGAGGATGATTCCAAAATAGACAAGCGAGAGGAGCGACGCAAAAAGGCAGCCTCAGGAAAAGCTGGTGGAGGTAGTCAAGGCCGTGAAACTAAAACTAAATCGACAAAAAAGCATCAACGCGGTGGACGTGGAAATGCAGGCGATAGCGATGATGAGCAAGAATTACGCAGTGGTGCAAGCAAAAAAGGTGCAAAGTCTTTCGAATTGGTGAAGTTGGTTGAAATTGTAAATATTATTAACAAGCCTTTGGAGGAGGAGGGATTGGAATATCTCGCAGACACTATAGCAGCACTGCATCATAGGTTCGTTCTAGAGCAATGCGTAATTATTTTTTTTTCAATAATATAATATATTTTTAATTCATAGTCAATTAAATCAAGTTGCATTGGCGAAAGCGCAAGAATTGTTTGAAGCAACACCACAAACAAATCGCAGACAAACGCATGCAGCAATACAAGAACGCATAAATACACTGCTCGTTGATCTGCGCTTATATGAGAAGGGTTTAAAGGTACAGAAAATATAAGTTTTATTTCATTGAAACATTCAATAATATTGACGTTTTTGTGCAGCTCCTACCAGCCGATGTACAGCCGCAGATTGTCAAATATTTGCTCAAATCGCTTGGTAATGACATTTGTAATGAATTGACCACCTATATCGCCAGCGAATGCAATTTAAATACGAAAATAACTAATTTCAATGTGGATCAGCGCAACAAAATAGCACAAGAGTGTGGTCAGTGCAGAATTTCGTACTACTTTTACTTTTTTTTATGGTACTAATTATTTATTTGCCTTCGCACTACAGATCCAGAATACAAGGCAGCCTTATGGGAAATCAACAAAGCACTAAATAAAACAATAGATGACTTCGTTTTGGCTACTGAAGCCGTATTAAAAACATGTAGCATGATAATTAAGAAGGTCGATAAGAAAAAGGATCGTCAACTTATACTTCAACACAAAGAGAAATTGCTGCAACAACTACACGAAACTGTAGAGCCTGCGTTGGTATTGCACTTGGCTTCCTTAATACTGTTCACAACAATAACGGGTTGTATTATACACGCTTCCGGTAAATTCGTCGCACAATTACTTGCTTTCATACGTCCCCAGTTAAGTAATGAGCAAAATGATCAACTAATGCAATACCATGGTGAGCCGGAGCAAGCACTTTCTTTTCTATGTACATATATATTCACTATGCTTAACCGTTCTCTCTTCACAGATCTTGTTTTGAAATTGTTGCAAGCGAAGGAAGACAGCGACGAAGCGAAAATCATAAAAGAGCAATTACAAAGTCTACAAAATGCCATTAAGGAGTTGGCGGCTTGCTATGAGAAGCCGGGTACTTCCAAACCTGAATGATTAGTAGTAATCTAATTAAGTGTTCGGTATTCGCATTTTCTGTTTTTATATAAAGCAACAATTTTAACTAAGGTTGCGAATTTTTTAATTAAAAACATTTGGATTAAAATTAAATTTTTTTTCAATTCGGTGTTTGGGCGTAAAAATGTAAAGATTATTTTTAGTTAAGATTTTCGGAGTTATAAAATAAAAAAAATTTAAATCAAATGCTAATTCAATTATTTTTGTATACATTATTTATATTATTTGCAACCCTGTTTTTATCATATGCTTTATTTGCAATAAAGTCATTTGCGAGATTCTACTAGTTATCGTTGTTTATTTATTTGGTTATGGAACGACGAGTTCGAATTTCACAATGCTTAATTTATTTGGAGTTTTGAAAAATTTCCTACAGCTAATGAATTAAATATAATATTATATAATTATATAGCTAGGTCAACTACAAATATTTACATAGTGTGTATCCTACAAATTAAGCTGCAGCGTTGTGCTGATTTTAATAATACGCGAAATTGTTGCAGTTGCAAACTCGTTTCAGTACGCAAATTGTGTGCGAATTAGTAGCTATGTAACCGTTGCAGTATTTGTTTTGCTTTATCACTAGTTTGTCTGCAATGAAAGCATAATATTGAATTCAAATTTTGGTTTTGCAAAGATTTTCTAAAAAATATTTACATAAAAAGTGGATTATTTGCATCGAATGCGTCCAAAGTCTGTTTGATGTAGGTAATTAGTAACTGTAAATTCTGCAATGTCTCCGATTCCGGTTGCAGCCAAACTGTTGGCAATGTATTAACTATAATGTAGGCTTTAGTTATTGCATCGTTGGCTGTGCAAACCTATAAATGTACAAAATATATTAAAAAAAAAAAATACAAAAATGCAATTTTTTAGCATGTCACACTTACCCGCATTGCAAGCAATAAATAGCGATTGAGTAGTAAACCGATTGCCATTTCACGCAAGGGTTTGTCTGCTAGAATACCCTGCCAGCTAAGAAAATTTCGAAACAGTTTTAGTCCGCTACAAAATTGACGTTGGAAAAACGAAGTTTTTGCTTCTTGTACTCTGAAAATTTTAAATAAATGTTAATTGGGTTACATTAGGATGTGAGGCTCTTAATATTTACTGTTTAGGGAATATCGGTATGAAGACATCGTTCTCCAAAGCTAGCTTCATTTTTTCTAAAATCTTTTCAAATAATTGTTGCAACTGTTTTGAACTATCCTTAAGTGGAAAATCGCGTGCCAAACGGTTTATAAAACCAATTAAACGTAATGTCTGCGTTGTTGATAATGGATCCCAGSATTGATTCACAATATCTGCGAGTTAATTTCAAAATCATATTATTTAAATGATATTATACAATAATACTTTTTATATAATTGTTAATGTTTACGTTTGATGTATATATACATATTGATGCAACATTGATTCACACAAAATCTGCGCCAATTCTGGTACCGTAGAACCAATCGGCTGTTGATGCATGCTTACCTGTCATTTTGGGTAATACAATTTTCTCGATAATCGTTGGCACCAAATTAATATCGGGATCAAGTCTTAAAGTTGCTTCGGTTTCATCTTCACCACCAGCATAAAGCATACAAGCTGAATACCAGTTCATTTTCTCAATATCTTTATATTCATCGAGCAGTGGTGACCAGGAGAGCATTTCCAAACGCACAATAGGACCGAGAACCTAGCGTGTTAAAAACCAAATATAAGATTAAATGAATTTCTACAAATGCTTAACAACTCACCTTAGGCAGACATAGACTAACAAAAGCATCTTTGTAAGATTCAATGTCAGTTTTGCGCCAAGCATAAAATTTCATTAATATCAATTCGACTTTATAAAAGTCATCATTTACATCGTTAAATATTGCCTCTGATTCGTTTTGTATTTGCTCTATTTTAAATAAACAAAATGATAATTATATAAATATATATTTAATATCAAAAGCTTTAAAACTACCTAAGTTAGTTTTCAATTGCTCCTGATAGCGATCCGATGTCTCATCATCACTAGACATGCCATCTAAATGTGATGTTAGCAGTTCATTTTTTTCACGTTCACAACGACGACGCGTACGTCTGCCTTCGCGCTCCGCGGCACGTCTAATTTGCTCCTCCGATTCGGGTGCACGCCGCGAGCCAGCAGGTTCTGAAAAACAATTAACAATTGTAATACAACAAAAACTTTAAAGCACTTTTCACATATACTTGAAGCCTCTGCCATTTCCTTGGCCTGATCGCGCACATCTTGACGGCGACGCTCAATAAGAAAGTTTTGATGTTTTGAATATACCAGCAAAGTGCGTTTCTCCAATTCATTGATGGTTGGTGTCTATAGTGCAGGTTAAATAAAATATTAATATTGCATATTGTTTTATAAATGTAAATAAATCTTAGTTTACACACCTTTTCCGTCAGACAATCCACCAAATCGGCAGCATAGCATTTAAGTTCTTGATAAAAACGGTATTTAGCTGCCGCTGTTGGCGCTTTCTGTGTACAATCTAATTCCTCTAACTTCAATATCTTCAAATCATTTACTATACGTTCAATATCACTCATGTGTTTTTGGTTAACCTCTTGTAATTTCGTCAAACTGTAATGTAATAATGAAAAGCCTTAGCCAGTTTGCTCTAGTACGTTGGTTTATACTAATAAGTTACCGTGTACGTATTGCATCTTGTATCTCCTTCGGAGTGCGCATAGAAGCGGCTTTAACCTTTTCCTTTTTCGGCTTCGTTGACCCGCTCAATATTTGTTGGGGTTTCTGCAGAGCACTCTTAGCATAGGCTTGTTCCAACAGCGTCGAAGTCGATTGTTGTTCTGGCATATATTCTAATGCATTGGTAGCTGCAGGCTTTATCATAAATCGTGAGAGCACCGCATCATGTTGTGCACTCACCAATTGGGCGCCGGTTACACCTTTACGTATTTGTTGATTCTCCCACTCATGCATTTCGCGATCGGAATCTTCATCAGAATCTAGGAGTAGAAGTAGAAAATTTTGGACTTCCGTAAATTGTTGTTTCGAGCATATATTTCATTTTTTTCTTTTTGTGTGTAAAAAACCACAATGAATAGAATGAGAAAAAAGTGCGTTGGCTTTTAACTGTTTTTTTTTTATCATTGCGCAGCGCTACATACAATCGTTGTTTTCCACGGCGTAAAATTGTTCACGTCGCTCTTCACGTTCCTTTTTGGCAGTCGCAACTGTCATGTCCATACGCTCTTCGTCATCAGAATTATCACCCTCCACATCTTCACGTGCTAGCCGGCTGCCTTTCTTCACTGGCTCTTTTGGCTCCTCGACTGGTATAAAATCGCCTGCGTGTGCATAAACATTTATTTATTAGTAAAAAATTCAAGTATCATTTTTTTTTAATCGGAACTTAACTTACCTTGTTCTCGCGCTTTCTGTCGACGTTTGCGTGCAGCGTGTATCATTGCGGCATCGGGTATAGAACCACTTTCTAACATTTGTTTTAGGTGTTCGGGCTTTGAAAAACGATGTTTTCCCTCACGCTCATCTTCATCTGCATCCGGTCCATCTTCGTCTGACATGTCGTTGCGACCAGCACAAATCGCTGCGCGTCCATTAAGTATAATTTCTGGTTCAGATTTTTTAACAACAAGCTATGAAAGAAAAAAACGATGTTAGTACATTTTAATGGTTTTCACGTAGCGAATTTTAAATAAAAGCGAAAAAAAAAAACAAGAGATGCCAACTTATTCTTAAAAATCATTCTCCAAATGGCTTAAATATATTAAAATTAATCAACAATTTAAATAATTTACGGATTTCTATTAAAATAAACTGGACAGCATAGAAAAAATATAAACTGAAGTTTTTGAGAGGAGACTGATACATAATAAATGGGTAAGAGGTTAGTGTTAAAGAAGGACCTCTGTAGATATCATATTGGTATAAAAGATATAAAGGTATATGTATAACTTTTTTAAATACAATAAATTTACGCATCTTTTTCAATAGATATGTTTTCAAGATGAGGATATTTCAGAAAAATTTTTAAAATAAATTTTTATAGCTCTTACTTAATAAATTGGCAACTCTTAATATTAGTTTAAGTAACGCTTAGCATTATATAACAGCATTAAACAGCACATATTAGTTTTAATTAAGTATAATTAAAAAATATTGCAAAAGCATATGTGCTGTTTTGTTACTTTAAAAGTTAGTTTTGTAAATATAAACAATGATCTTAAATCAAAAACTGCATAGTTATTTTAACAAACGTTTTACAATTTTATACAATAATTTTGGCAATCAATCAATCATACAGTCCGAAAGTATAAAACTTTATATAATTTATGATGATAAATATTCTCCACTTAAAATTACTATATTGGTTAAATATAATAATTTTAATTGATATTATATATTTTTTACTACATTTTTAAAGGAATCATTTCGTAATCAAACGCTGCCAAAATATTTCTCTACTTTATGCATTTTTCAAAAATAGGTAAAAGAACTAGTTACTTAAAAGGAATTTTATTCAAAGAAACAGACAGGTTTTAAAACCTGGTTTTTGGAAATCTTACAACCCGTTTTTTTCCATAACCGGCAATGTTACTTTTGTCAGCGACTACGACATGATTCCCCCGCTTTTTTCTCATTCTAATTAGTTCGAAAACGCCCCCAAGTACAATGTGTGTACAGAGCGTTGCGTGAAAAAAAAGCTTTTGAAGATTTTCTTCTTTTTTTTTTGTAACTTGTAATTTTTTATACAAAAAAACATGTAGGGAAATTGATAATAATAACCTTACCACAAAGTCGTCTGTGCGTATTTCTGTTTGGATACTATCAGATTTTTTACTTTTACACTGTTCAACAGCAGATGCTGAGGCAGTGCCTAGGGACTTTCCGCTCGATGCTAATGCTGTTGTACCCTTATATTTATTACTTGATGTAGTAGTGGAACCTAAATTGTGAGAATAATTACTACTGCCGTTAGTAGATTTTCCATTCTCAGAACGTTCGTATGACTGTCGTTCACGTTGTCGCCCAATGGAAGCACCACCACCATCACCACAATCACTGTTACCAACGTCTACAGATGACTGTGTATTATGGCGTTCCTCCTTACGCTTTCGGCGTCGCTCTCGATCCAACATGCGCATAATTTTTTTACTGTTTGACGACTTTCGCACCTGAAATACCTCGGTATCTTCCTCTGAAATTTATATAAATGTACATATATATATATTTTAATATAAATGTGTGTACTTGGGTAATTTAATTAATTTAGTGATATTGATTTTGCATTATCGACAATACAACTAAGCAAATATCAATATACATGTATGTATGTACATACAACCTAAAACTTACCATCATCTGCAAAACTTAATAGAGCCTTCGTTTTAGGTTCTTCGACTTTATCTGCTTTATTGCCAGATTTCTTAGGGCCGCCGTCTTTATTTTTTTTGTTACTTTGMAAAGATTGCTCCCCATCGATCTCCACTTCCATATCATCAGCCGCATTTTCATCCTCTTCGTCTAGAGCGCTTGAAAAAACACGCCTCTGTATTTTCTTTGGCTTACGAAATAACGACATATTTTTCGGTGTGAACCGTACACGAAGCAGCACTTTAATTTTATATGTTAAATAAATAAATCTAACTTTTATATGCAATAAATTTAAAGAAAAAATTAATATAGAACATCTGCAACAATTTTGCAGTCTTTATATTTGACGTTTGTACAAAGCAGTGTAGGGTTATCAAATCTCAATATATTAAATAAATAACCGTGCCAATTATGACTTATGTGTGTTTGGTAATCGGATTTTTGTTACGCGCATTATAATAATCTAATTGATATTTGAAAATGAGAGTAGTAAAGCCATATTACAAAATACTTGCAGTATTCTTTGCAAATATACTTCAAAAATGTTTAGGAAAAAGGCTTTTTACGAAATAAACTGTTGTCATAGAGTTACTGTGTCAATTTCGCCTCCGAATGGGTGAAGTACGGCAACACTTGGGAAATCATTTGCTGTAACGTCTGCTGCCACAAATGCAGGCAATGTTGATTAGTTGGGTGTGTTAAATAGTCCAGTGCTTTCAAGAGTAAAATTCTTATAAGAATCTAAAATTAAATTCGCGATTCGCATTCAATTCTAACTTGAATTTATTTTGTTGTGTCAGCTAAAATGGGACTTAAAGGTTGTGAAATTCAATTAGATAATCCATGGAACACATACTATGCGGGACAGACCATTAATGGACAAGTGAAATTAACTTTTGATTCAGCGAAAAAAGTACGAGGTAGGATCATCGCAAATTATACGCCCACATATGTACACACATATATATGTAGAAACAAAAATAAAAATTTCAAATCTCGCAAAGATTACGGTTCAATTGATGGACAGAATGTTATATTAGTTATATACGAATTAATACAATAGTATTTATTACTCATCTATGACGACATAAGTTGAAACGTATCGCATCATTTTCATTCGTGATGCACTATGCATCTATTATTAGAGGCCATTGTGAAACAACACCACCTCCCTATTTTGAATCAGCAATTGCCGGCTCTAGCGCACAAATACATTCTTATTTTGTATGGCCAATCACTTCGATATGTCGAACGATTGAAGAAACTTGAAAAAGCGGTTTCGTGCTATATTTTTGTTACTTTTTATTACCTTTTTGTTTATATGGGACTGGCAGTGACCTCTACAGCACCCAAATTCCTACATATGTATGTAGGTACTTAGTTACATACCTACTATGTATACATATATGTATGTATGTATGTATGCTTATATATTTATTTATTTGTGCTAATGTGATATATATTCATAAACACAACAACAATTTAATATTCATATTTAGCTTATTATATGCGGGTGTCTGTACTTGTTTGCCATATTTGAAAACAACCATATCAATATTTTTACATACAAACAAACAATACAAACTAATGTAGAAAAAATCCAGACGAATTCGCATACAAATCGACTTTCGCCCCAAATGCACAGTGGAATTTCAAGTATTTTGTGTATTTCTAATTATGCTATTACATACTACGCATACATATTGTTGGGTTAGCTAGTCGTGTTGTCACAAAAATCAGCATCTTATCTCGCATAGCTGCTGTGACTGGTAACTCGATTTAATTTTAAGTGTACCCTTTATTATAAGTTCAAATTCTTGCATATAATATTATTTGTAATTAAGAGTATATTTTGCTGTTTATAGAGATAATATGTTATCTAAATTCTAATGAGCATTATTTCTTTTGTGACGAACCACAGTCAACGAATATTGTGAATCAAGATGCGAATGATGTCATCTCACTTAGTTGACATGCTTACATACAAAAGTATAGTATGTATGAGTTGCTGATCAGCATTAAGCATTGCTGTGGTGACAGTGAAGTAATACCATTGAATTATTAATAGAATTTGCAAAAGGGAACAGTCGCTATTTAATTATTCAAATTGTGTAAATGTTTGTTTAATCAAAAGTATATATCTTTTTTAATGATTTTCTTTTTACTTAAAATATATTTCGATACCCTTTAGGCATTATAATAAGGTTCCTGGGCGAAGCTAATACTGAATGGTCGGAGACAAAAACCGTGACCACAAGCGAAGGAAAGACTGAACAGGAAACGGAAACTTTGCGCGGCCATGAAGAGTATTTCCAAATACAGTACTATCTTTTGGGCGGCAAGAATAGTAAGTAAACAACTAATAAACAATAAAAAATTCAAAATGTATAAAGAAAATGCATTTGCTGCATATTGCTTATTACAATCAGCCTAAAATTATGCAGCAACTTATATTCTGCGCCAAAAAAAAATTGCCAATTTTATGTTTACATCTCTCAAACTAGGTTCCGAAACTGAGCTGCCAGCTGGCACGCACACTTACCCCTTCACATGTGCATTGCCGCCTACATTACCCTCTTCATTTGAGGGTGAATTCGGTCATGTACGTTACACTGTTAAGGTAACGCTAGATCGTCCATGGAAATTTGATCAGGATATGAAAATGGCTTTCACCGTAATCTCTCCAGTCGATCTAAACGTCAACCCACGTGTAAAGGTTAGTGCCATTGTTAAACACTATGTCTATATGTTTGTATATATAAAATGTTAATAAATATCATTTAAAAAAAATTATCATTTAGGAGCCATATAAACTGGAGTTGGAGAAGAGTTTCTGCTGCTTCTGTTGCCGTTCTGGTCCATTATCGGTAATCACCACCGTGCCGGTGACTGGCTACGTATCAGGCCAAACCATACCAATCACTTGTGAATGCGATAATGCCAGTAATGTTGGCATCACATCGGTTAAGTTTATTTTACGTAAACGGGTCACGTTCCAAGTAAACCAACCGCGTGCGGAAAAGAAACAAAGCAAAATTACAATATCCGAATTGAGCATTGGCCCAGTTGCGGGCGGCGAGACACGCACATTTACGCAACAATTGGAAATACCAGCACTGCCACCAACAAATTTACTCAACTGTGGAATTATTTCGTTGGATTATGATTTACATGTATGTAAACTAAATCATACAGATATATATTGATTTAATATTATACTTTTTTGTAATTAATTCTATACATACTTTCTAGATTGAATGTGACGTCAGCGGTCCCCATCGTAATTTATCTGGTAACATACCAATTATTCTGGGTACAATTCCTTTGGCATCATTTAAGCCACCAGCACCTTATACAGATGTGCCAGCACAAATACCGACACAGCAACAACAAGATCAAGATCCATCATTGGCACCAACGCAACCAGTTAGCCCCGCTAGTCCACCAAGTGATGGTGCGGGTGGTGCGCTTGGCTGGAATGTAGCCGACAGCGCCGGTGGGCAGCTATATCCAAATATACGTAAGTGTTATGCAAAATAAAAAATTAAATGTACAAATAAAATTGATATGCTTTTATTTACCATTTCAGCGCCACCACAATTTGTCGAGACACAGTTCCGTGCGCCAAAAATCACTGGCATTGAGGATTCGGAGCACACAACAATTGTTGGCGATGCTAATTTTGCGCCACGTTATCCAACGTTCCAGTTCAATAATGCGACTGCACCAMCACATCACTAAAATGCGGTGCATGCGAGTGACAGTGGCGCATAAGCCAACCATATGCGACAGCACAATGATATTAATTATTTACACAAGTCTATCTGTTATAATCTTGTGATTTACCATCATATAATCGCACAAACTAAGCATTTATTTGTTTCGCTTGAATTTCTTTGGAGAATTGTTTGAACAATTCAAACCAAAACAACGCTTCTATTTTTCACTAGTTTTTTAGAGCGTACATTTGGCTTCCGTCCGCAGTGCTTGTCAAATACAGTTAATTTCAACCAGAAAAAAATACTTAAAATAAGTAATAAAATAAAGATGAGTGCCTAGAATCAAAATCGTTAGCAGCTCAACAATTATTAGCTTAAATTATTGTAGTAATTTGTATGCCAAGTAAAAGTGAAAAGTGAATTTTTATAACAATTTGATATTTCATATGTATAAAATTAGACGAAACATACAAGTATCGAAATTGAGTTACTTTCTAAACGAATTTACACACACTCTCTTTTATTTTAGTTTCTATACAATATACAAATATGTATAATTATGTGAATCTCAGCTGTTTGAACGCACTGTTTTTATAGTTAACGCATTTCTGTTTTGTTCATTAGTGAATAATTGCCAAGTTGAACAAAGCTAAATATATACTATTTTACATATACATATATACACACACAATATGTATAAATAGTTGGAAATTTTTTATTTTTTGTGAACTCTTTGTTTTAAATTTAAGTCAAGAAAAATTTTATTCAAATATACTCGCGAAATTTTTAATACAACAGCGTTTGCTTACTTGTCAAATGGTTTTTTGTTGTTTTTATCACGTTTTTGCACATGTATAAGTACTTTTATAGCATTGCCCTTCCTATGACGAGACGTGTCAAAAGCTTCAATAGTTTCTTTAATGTCAAAATGATGCGTCACCAGCTTCTTTACACCTGTGTTCTTTGTAGCCACTAATTCTAAAGCAGATCGATAGCTGAAATACATATATAAAGAATATGGTAAATATATTAATTATGTATTGTATATGCACATAACATACTCATTGCAGTAACGGAAGACACCCTTCAGATCCACCTCYCGTGTAAGCGCTTCCATTAGAGGAAACTTTATGTCCGCCGCGCCCATGCCGGTTACTGTGCATATGCCACCGGAACGTGTGCACTTGAAATGTATAGAAATTATTTAACTTAAAGCTAACCTCAAAATGTGATAGAGAAAAGAAGAGAAGAAGAGAAAAAAAGGTTCGCAAACGAATGCCATTGTTGGATACAATTTGACATTTGAAAACTATAAATACTAGAATTTTTCCCTGCAAGATCGGTAAAAAATKGAATTAACTTTCTATAATTGTTGAAACTACCGCTCTACAAATCCAGGCGCCTACCATACCAGGCCATACCATATACCATTATTTTTTCCGATCCAAACGGGGTTAGATCGCCGAAAAAACAGCTCTTGGTCGGATGTAAGTCGAGTCAATTCCGGTGCGTAGAACCGGCTGTCGGGCTAATTGCACTTTTGGTCTGACCTCGACGAAACAGCACGTTTCCTGGACCTCCCGCTAGATGACGTCGACGACAATACAGATAATCCGTAAAATCCTAACGGGGAGTGAGAAACCGTTAAAACAACAACAACAACAACCGATATTTTTTATACTAATCCTACTAAGAAGGCAAAATTGTCCAAATCCATTGGCCCTGATGGAATTAACATGCTGATGCTAAATCATCTAGGCTTGACGGGAGTAAGCTATCTCACTAATGCCCTCAACCTGTCGCTGATACCCGATGTGTGGAAAATCGGAGGAGTGRTCCCACTACTGAAACCTGGGAAACCCRCCAACAAAGTGGATTCTTATCGTCTGAGAACTTTCCTTTCCTTTCCTTTTACAATTTCAAGGTACAACTAAAAACTGAGAAGARTTAAATAAGGGATGGTGTCCTCTCCCCGTTACTGTTTAACTTCTACATCTCGAAACTACCGCAACCACCGGAACTTCACTCCTCACACGATTATTGTCAAAGTACAGAGCCGTCATGCAATCATGTCAGAATATTGCACGCGGGACTAAGACACGATGCCTCTTGATGTTAAGAAGCATAATGAACTCCTCTCCAAGCAGATTCTCCTGCGGTGCTTTCGTAGAAATCATCCCTGCAGTCACCTGCTTGAAGTGGAAGCGCCTTCTAGGAGTATCAATAGGTCCTAAGGTACGCAACTAACTTCAGACATGCACTGACCGTCATTCACAGCGGATGCATTAACACCTTTACAGACTCCCTCTCAGTGAATGGCTTAATTGGAGTCAAAACACCACCCATTGCAGACGAAGAGCTCAAGTTGCCGCTAGAAACGAGAGTAACTCTTGTGCAGTTGTGCAGTTGTGATGAAGAAAAAACTTTGCTTACATAAATGCCCAGCCGCACTGCTTGTTCATTGCCCACACAATCGATTGTTCTATCCGGCCTAACTCCGATTTCTTTAATTAATTTCTTGGCTGCCTCTTGCACATCCATATCTTTGCACACCTTCAATGCGTGGGTCACACCCAAATCCATGGCCAGTTGAAGTCGTTGCTCATTTAAATCGAGAATTGTCGTCGATGCAGCACCCCATGCCTTTGCCACAATATGTGTCACTAATCCTATAGGACCGGCACCTATGATGAGTACATGCGAACCGAGTCGAACTTTTGCGCGTCGACACGAAGCTACACCTATCGATAATGGTTCTAGCAAAGCACCCTCCTCCATTGTCACATGATCGGGTAATTTGTAGCAAAAATCGGCCATATGATTGTAATAGCGACGCAAATTGCCATTATACGGTGGATTAGCGCAGAATTTCATATGCGGACATAAATTGTATCTGCCCTTCTTGCAAAGTGCGCATATGCGACAGCATTCACCCGGTTCGATGGCAACACGATCACCCTCTTTCAAATTATTAACACCTTTACCCAATTTTGCGACAATACCCGATGCTTCGTGTCCCATAATTATAGGTTTTTCCAACACAAACGAGCCGACTCTTCCTTTTGTTAAATAGTGTACATCGGTACCACAAATACCCACTGTGTCCATGGCTAGCAGTACCTCTGTGGAATCAAAAATTATTGTTTGCGTTTTTTATGTTTGTGGAAATGTTGTAGTCAAAGCGATTTGAGTTTGAACGACTTACGTCCTGGTAGTGCTTCAGGTATAGGTGTTTGTTCCTAAAATTTAAAAAAGCTATRCCAGTAAAGATATCCCTTTTATATAGATATGTATAAGCACTAAAATTTGGAATTCGCTTACCAATCGCAAATCTTCGATGGCATGTAGCACTGCGGAGAGGTTATCTTTTCCATCTTTCTTTTTATCTTTGCGGTCCGAACCGCCACCACATGCGAATTTTTTATCCTTTCCGCCTTTTTGCGGCTTTTTGCCGTAACCTCCACATGCGGATTTTTTATCCTTTCCGCCTTTCTTTGCCTTTTTATTTTTGCCGTCGGAACCACTGCCACATTTCGAACTGAAACCTTGTACGTCGTCTCCAACGATTTTTCGCACTTGACGTAAGTGGAAGGCTAGCGTTGGCGCTACACATTTGAACGAAGCYAACGTACGGTATTGACCCAAAATCATTTTTAAAATTTTAAATAAACATTTGTATCTAATTTTTTAAATTTTTTATCCAAATTTAGTTTTTAAACTTTATTGTTATTTTTAGTGTTTATAAATAAATGAAATGAAAATCTTTTAGGAAGTTACTTGATTTGTATTTATGTTTCAATTATATAGGGTGATCCATTCCGAGTTTCCCTACTTTTTTAAAGAGAAAACATAGAAACTTCAAGTTTAATGGGGAATGTTAACTATCATTCCATCCGTTGAGTTCAATTTTTGATGGCTCGTTCGAGCATTTCGACAGATAACTGGCGAATGACAAGCGTGATGTTTGGCTCCAAGGAGTGAATCGAAGCAGGATTGACCGCAYAGACTTCGGACTATTACATATTTCAACAGGAAAAAGTCTAACGGTGTGATATCACACGATCTTGCTAATCAACTAATCGGCCGCTCCAAAACGTGAAATTATTTGCTCACCGAAGTGTTCTCTCAATAAATCCATTGATTGTTGCGATTGTGTGGGATGTGGCGCCTTATTATTGAAACCAAATCTCGCCGAAAGCGCGAGCTTCTATTTCAGCCATCAAATAGTCTGTTAGCATATCGCGATAACGTTCGCCATTGACGGTTACGTTCTTACCAGCATCATTTTTGAAGAAATAYGGGCCGATGATTTCACTGGCCAGTTTGCGGGCCAAACCGTTCTTTTTGCTGGATAAAATGGCAGCTCTTGAATCTCTTCAGGTTGCTCTTCGTCTCAAATGCGACAATTTTGTTTGTTTACATACCAATTTAGCCAAAAATGGGTCTAATCGGTGAACAAAACTTAGCTCGAAAATCTTCTTGGAACTTTTCAAGAGCCCTTAGCTTTTGTACAAGCTGTATTTTGTATGTTTTCACTTTAAGATCTAAGTTGGCCGTTATGATGTAAAATGCTTCAATTCCTTCCATACGTCAGTCTGTGTTGCTGCGAACGCCGCCGCATCGATTCTCCACGGCCTTCGTGAACACTCTCAGTTACGACTTCTATATTTTCTTCACTGCGTGCTGGATGTTATCTATCCGGTCGAATATTATCCAATAATGAATGCTGGGTCTCAAGATAGGTGATGGCGTTTCGAATAGAATAATAGTTCAGTAGGCCGTTATATTATCTCAAAAGTTGGGAAATCTATTGAAAAAGTAGAAGAACTAAAGATTTGAAACATAAACTAACACATATCCAAATGGGAAATTTCGATCGATTTATGAAGTGGTCTTTAAAACTTGTAAGCTCTATTATTGTAATGTTCGCAACTGGCTTCAAAATTGTTTAYGCCAACGGCAAACAGTTAGTGACCAACCTGAAATATGTATCTACTCGTATAATATAATAGGAGCATGAGAAACACGAAGTATTAATTATTTGCACAAACACCATCTGATCAAATTTGACCCGGACAAAACCAATTAAATTGCGCRTGCAAACCAAAACGATAAATATTTTTTCATAGATTGATATAAGCTTTTTCTACATTTTAAGTTCGATCTTCCTATGTCAATTGGCAGCTGGTTGTTTACGATGTGAAAAGTTTGTCAAACTGTTTTTAACAAGGAAAAATAATAGACYATCGAGTTTGTTTGAAATTTTGTGTTTCAAATAAAATCATGGCTACGAAACCTTTGGAAAAGTTGCAAATTGTTTTGGGGAGCCTACTTTATCACGAATAAGATGCCATAAGATGCCAAAAAGCATTCAGTGAAGGTTGAGAACTCGTGAAAATGAGTCTCATGCGAGTCGTCCATACAGCTCAGCTAATACCAATAATATCGAAAAAGTTAAAGAAAAAATGTTTGAAACATGTCTTGTTGGTCTCAGAGAGAAAACTTCCCAATAGCTCTATTGGCTCGATTTAACGTTTTGGAGGAACGTCAATGCTAGACACGTACCAAAAGACCTGAGATACGATAAAGGTATGCTTAACAACGTGACTGAAGACCCTACATGTATCAAATGCACCATTACTGGTGGGGAGGTGTGAACTTATAATCATTATATAAAAATTTGTATTCATTGTTGCTTAAATTAGCTCAGKAATACATTTCTAGTCGGGGTCAATTTTTATTAGGTGGTATATAACTATAAAGSCTCATTATAAAATGCCTTATAACATCAATATGTTACGCTTTATTTCATTTCAAAATGATTTACAATCAACTTAAGCTTTGAATATGTAAAACCATCATATTGTACTTTGAATTATACGTCACTGTTTATTTGATAAGAGAATCGCGCAACATTGCTCAATATTTAAACACTGGGTGGTTTTGACATCGAAATCAGCAACCCATTAACAGCTCGAAAAAAACTACGTAAGTATTGCACGCTCTTCTTCTTCACCACAAGCAATGTCATACAAATC
>NW_017534597.1:959236-961032 GCF_001853355.1 Bactrocera latifrons
ATAATACTCTCTTTAGCAACTTTGTTGCGAGAGTATAAAAACACTTAGAAAGGAGGCAGTCTTTATTCACGTAACACCACGAAAGCTAGAAGTACGTGGTTCTAAAARTGCGTCTATATATAGACGAAGCCTTCTGCGAGCAAAGAAATAAATTAATTGATGTGGCTTGATGCTGAAGAAAAACCTGGTGCRCGATTAAGTCGATGAGCCGGTTGTAGCGATTGTTTCCACTGTTTTTGGAGAAAATCCAATTACTACAGTTGGCAGATAATATTGAGTTAAAACAAAAAAGTTCTCCTGGTAYAACGCTGGTATGGATGTAGCTGACAGAATGGACCCAAATGTTAATGCTTATCGGATTAGAGACAGAGGAAAAATGGTGGTTTTCAATTTTACGTGATTTGTCGATGTTTCTATTTAAAATGCTTGGTWGCTTTATCGTAAACCTGGCTCAACGCTTTCTCAACTTCAGCTTCAGCAAGCTAAAGCAGAACATTATTGTACTCGCTGGGTGTACCAAAACCGCCCAGTGGATTTCGAAACACAAAAACTCAAGAAGAAGTTCATTCACTTCATTTCTGTCATACCATATACCAATCGATAATTAAATACGCCAGAGACACAACTAAGGTCTCATGCAGTCATGCAATCTTCTTTAGAAATATTAGAAAGATCCCACCGGTTTTTCAAGAAGACTGTTTCTTATTATAACTTCTTAGTTAGCTTCAAAAGTCACATTGTTTAGTATATTAAATCTTCAGACAGCAACAATGTTCCATTTGTACACTGTGGTTCTATACAAGTTCTAGTAGCTAAAAAAATTGCAACAGAGTTGATTACTAGTAATCACACAGGTTCGGCATTCTTATCGTATACGTGTGTATGTTTTTTTATACTTTTTTTTTTAACACATACACATTTCTTTAAATTTTTATTACTGTCGATAATCTGTTGACGTATTTTTTGACTTTYACTGACCTATAGTACCGCTTGATATATTTACATACATAGGTGAGACAAAATGCAGATCTCAAACTTGATCTATAACAATAAAGCTCATAAATGACAGCGCGTAGTTACAACCGCAATATTTCCTATTGGAATGGAATGAAGCGTTAAGTTATAGGAATTTGTCCCATAAATACTAACGGGTTTTTCAATAGGCATGTACTTCATGATTCACTCTTGCAACCCGGAAAAATTACGGTTTTGGTGGTTTATGGGGCGGCGGCGTCATTGGGCCGTACTTCTTCCGTGATGATGAAGACAGACACGTTATTGTGAATGGGATCGCCTTGGACAATATGTGCTCCCAACAAGACGGCGCCACAAGCCACACAGCGAATGTCACAATCGATTTATTGTAGACCAAGTTTGGTGAAGGTGTTATCTCACGAAATGGCGCAGTCAATTGGCCGCTTCCAACAACCGATTTGACGCCATTAGCCTATTTCCTGTGGGGCTTCCTACTTTGGCTAATAAAGGTCCATCGTTAATATAAATTTTGCAGCCGTAGGTAAAATAAAATTTTACGTAGCGAATTTTTAGACTTARAACGCAATTATTTTCGATTTCTTATAGTACCATATATCTTACTTTATTGAAGTTCACTTAGATTTATTATTTGTGTCTCGGGGTTGCACGTGTATCATGACTTTGATGGCGCCACCGTGTCCATGACGTGCAGTTTCGAAAGCCTTTGCCGTCTCTGTGATGTCGAAGTGGTGAGTAATCAAGCGTTTTACATTCACCTTACCGGACGCAACCAAAGCCAATGCAGCCGGATAGCTAATAAC
>NW_017534597.1:961862-971396 GCF_001853355.1 Bactrocera latifrons
TTAGCTACGATGCCAGAAGCTTCGTGTCCGATGATCATTGGTTTTTTGAGCACAAAATCGCCAATGCGTCCGTGTAAGAAATAATGCACATCAGAACCACAGATGCCGACGGAGTCCATTTTCAAGAGCACCTCTAAGGAAAACAAACGAAATTTTTATTTAGATTTCTGAATAGATTGCATAAAATATTTGACTGATTACTAACCACCATCMGCAATTTTTGGAATGGGGCGTTGTTCCTGTAAAAAAAAAAAAGTAATAGAAAGAGTAAATTATTACTTTTACTATAATTAACACATTTTAGTCAAAATGTGTAGTCAAATGTCTAATAAAATGTGCTAGAAGTATTCTGAATGCGATCCCAACCCAGTTTAATTAGCAGTCTTATGTGGGGACAGAATATTCCATGGAACACGGAGCATGCATCAGCTTCTTTATAGAATATGGTCGGACGAAAGCATGCCCAACTATTGGATTTTAAGGGTGCTGGCTTTATGCCGCTATGTCCCGCAAAACTAATGCGGCCGTGTAAACTGACGTAGAGCAAAAGCTCCGTCAGGAACGGGAAAGACCACGCCGCTCGATACTAATCGAGGTTTTAGACAAGGCAATTCTCTATCGTGCAACTTCTTCAATCTACTGCTGGAGGGAATAATTCGAGCTGCAGAGTTGAATCGAGAAGGCACAATCTTTTATAAGAGTCCGTCGATGATATTGATATCATTGGCCTCAACACCCGCCCCGTTAGTTCTGCTACAACACCAGCCGACCTACGCTATCCCAYAAAATGTATTGATGCCATAAATACCACCAATTGTGGTCCTGGCGAGCAGTAAATCTGTGGAATCAAGAAAAATTTGGGTTTGTGCGAAGTTTTTTTATTTCGATTTGATAAGTCGCCTTGACTTTGCTTACCAGTCGCAAATCTTCGATGCCATACAGCACGGCTGTTAAGTTATCCTTTCCATCTTTCTTTGATTTCTTACCTTTGCCATCAGAATCGCCAACACATTTCGAACTGAAGCGCTTCACTACGTCTCCAATAATTTTTGGCACGTGACGTAAGCAAGCGTTGGCGCTACACATTTGAACGTAGTAAGGGTGGAATATTGGCTCAAAATCATTTTTGAAAATTTAAATGTACATTTGTATTTGATTTATTTAATTTGTATCCAAATTTGATTGTTCCAACTTTAAATTTGATTCATTTCAACTCTATTCGATTTCCTCTTTTTGTAAAAATGTTTGTAATGAAAATTAAAATGAAAAAGTTTTATAATGTAGCTTGATTGATAGATTKATGTGCTCATAAATTACTTACCATTTGACTGTCAATAACGGTTTTCATTATTTATAGATAAATATTGCCGAGTATGAGCATCCGCTGTTATTTTCAATAGGTCTATCATCTCTCACATCCTTCACCACTGATTTCATTTAATATGATATTCATAATCGGATTGTCATTACAGCTAAGTGGTGGACCTGACAACATTGGCAAGTCTGCGTCAGTCGTCTCTCAACAAGTCATTGCGCACGACGGCGCCAATTGGAGACTTAAATTTTAGCCCATTCTGCAACCATATAATTTTTTCATTGACTTTGGATTCTCATTTTTTTCGGAACCGAGTCCTACATTTTGCAAGCTAGCATGGAAAACTTTCCAGCGCAGCCGTTGTATTTAATGCGCCTCACATGTCCATATCACCTTCATTCCATTGAATCAACTACTCGCCAAAATACCAAAAAAAATCGTGGGAGAATTTCTTTCTTGAACGGTCCTAAAGAATGTTACTGGTTTTTCGTCATCGTCCATGCTTTCACCATACAGCAGAACGTACATTATAAGTAACTTATAGAGCCTTAGTTTACAGAGCGGACTCTACTTTTCAATTGCCTGCTGAGTTCTTGATAGCATCTGTTGAGAAAAGTAACTCTCCGTTTAATTTTGTGGCAGACGTCGTTGTTTGTAATTATGCTGGAGGATTCTCGAGGTCTTTCACCGTCTCGAAGTTATAACTGTCAACAGTGACATGTTCTTCCAGCCATTTTTCCATTGGTTACCACCAGACCCATCTGCTTCGATCCGTTTTGCATGAGAATGCTGCACACAAGACCATGTTTTTGCGACCGACTGGGTCGATATCGTCGGCGTAGCCCAATAACTGATGACTTTTGAAAATGAAAGTACCAGTACGGTATTTGTCAAATTGAATTTTAAGCCCAAAGGAGTGATTTTTTTTTTTTTTTGTTTATTTAAAATAACTATGTTAATCAGTGGCTTCTCTTCCATAATTGTAACTGTTTCGAAGTTATGCTGAAATTGTTAAAATATACTTAAGATTTTATAAAAAACATTACTGTTAAAAAATTTGTTATAATTTCAGAGCAACTTCCTATCGCAAATCGGCCACAAGTTYCTTGGGAAGCACGGCAGCAGTAAAAAATGTTGCCAGAAATAAKCAACTTCACTTCCACTGGGTGCCATGCCACAAAGTCATCGAGGACAATGAGATAGTGGACAAAATTGCATGTGCAAAACGGTAGATCGGAAGTACACAAAATTCCTATTAGCACTCGATAGAAGAGACTATATGAACATGATGTAAATACTAACTGGTCACTGTTTAGTTTTGGGATGGGGCTGACAKATCGAGAAGACTGCAAAAAATGTCAAGAACAGGGCACCAGGGAAACAATGGAGTATCTCTTGTGCACTTGTCCTGCATTAACACATCTACGCTGTAAGCATTTGGGATCTCCACGGTATGATACACTAGAGGAGGTATCGATAGTGAGGCCGCAGAGTCTGTTAAATCCATCTGGTATCGCAAAATACCAAAACTAACCTATGCATGGCTTATTAGCTTATCAGTTTAACATAACCTGTTTATTTACATACATAAGTGTGGTATATGTACATAACTGTATAGCCTTAGAAACGTCGAAAGCAGGTGGCTCATTTTATTTAAAATTTCTCTAAGTTYTACGTCGAAGCATGAAGATAGGAAAATAGCGTTCAATTTTAAAAATTCTGAAATTTGCGAATATTTTATATAATAAAACCGTATACCACACACGGTTAAGTAAATCATATATTCGGACAGCAACAATGTGATCTTGTGATCCTCAAGCTGTGAGAGCTGAAAATTGCATCATCAATTAATAGATAATACTAAGTGAACAGTGCAAGTATGTACGTCTTACTTATTAGTAATAAATATGTTTGCATACATATATATTTTTTTGTTGGATTTGCTGTTTCGTTTTGTATACGTTTTATAATGTTTCAATATTACCGAAATGCTTTTGACGTATTTTCTGACCTTTGTTGACCTACATTAATTTTTTATTTGATAAAGCCATAGGTGTGARAAAATATACATAAATACTGCTGGTCGATAAGAATCTCGGCTTTGACTTTTTTTTTTATTAATTGAGATCTTCTGAAATGTGCCAATTTGGAGTTAATAGAAAAACGCTCTGAATCAAAATAGCAATTTATATAAAAAAATAATGAAAACCTCCATAATGGCAGTAGTTAAGGTATCAGAAATATTTATGGATTATGTTTTGCAACGATTAATGTCCTATAAGCTAAAAAACAGCTACCAGGGCTATCCAACAAAATTAAAAGGGTCTTAACACCTTAAAGTCTCTTTAACTAGTTTCTAAGCCATTCATGTTGAGTTTTTCTAGATTTAAATATTAATATAGAAGCGTCAAAGGAAAAAGTATTTCTTAATAAAAATATTCCACTTCCATAAATTATCTCCAAGTAGTTTCTAGTTTCCATTGTCCTTCTGACGTAAAAAACAACAAATTATCAGTTCATACATCTATATTTACTTTTTTTKAATGCTTATGAAAATACAACGCTTTTACTAAAACAAAATATATCCTATCAATTATAAGTTTCCATTGAAACTCTCTTAAACTTTATTATTTGTATCTCTTGGTTGCACGTGTATCATGACTTTGATGGCTCCACCGTGTCCATAGCGTGAGGTTTCAAATGCTTTGGCCGTCTCTGTGATGTCGAAGTGGTGAGTAATCAAGCGTTTTACATTCACCTTACCGGACGCAACCAAAGCCAATGCWGCCGGATAGCTAATAAYAAATATRTAATAATTAATTTCGATTTTAAAATACATCTTAACCAATTACAACTCACTCATTGCAATAGCGGAAGACGCCACGTATATCTACTTCTCGTGCCAAGGCATTAATCAAGGGTATTTTAGGTTCAGGGGAACCCATGCCTACAATAACAACGCAACCGCCTGAACGTGTAGCCTAAACAAAARCAATTATAGCATTCAAATATACCCCAAATTTTCTTTAAATTATATAAATCGCTTACGAAAATGCTGAGACGTGTGGTTGACTCGGCACCGCAACAATCGATCGATTTATCGGGTTCAACACCCATCACTTGATGTACTTTTTTCGCCACCTCTTCCGCGCTTTCATCTTTACCCATGAGCAGCGTATGTGTGGCACCCAACTCTTTGGCGACATCCAARCGCTGCTGCACCAAATCCGTAATCAAGACTTGTTCTGCACCCATAGCTTGCGCAGCTAAAAGTGTCACCAAACCAATAGGACCAGCGCCCAATACCAGCACCTTCGAACCAAGTCCTACACCAGCACGCCGACAAGCATGTACACCAACCGAAAGTGGTTCSAGCAATGCACCCTCTTCCATGGTTACATGGTCGGGCAGTTTGTAGCAGAAATCRGCAGCATGTTTATAATAGCGTGTGAGRTTGCCATCATAAGGTGGCGTCGCACAGAAAATCATRYCRRGACARAGATTRTATTGGCCGGCTTTGCAATRGTYGCAGTAACGGCAAGGHACGCCCGGCTCACAGGCTACGCGATCACCCACCGCAAGATGTTTCACTTTTTTGCCCACCTTAGCTACGATGCCAGAAGCTTCGTGTCCGATGATCATTGGTTTTGTGAGCACAAAATCGCCAATGCGTCCATGTACCAAATAATGCACATCAGAACCACAGATGCCGACGGAGTCCATTTTTAAGAGCACCTCTATAAAAAAAATGTTTTTTTATTAAAATTGTGTATATTTTGAGTAAAATATTCAACAGAAATACCAACCATCATCAGCAATTTCAGGAATGGGACGTTGTTCCTGAAAAAATGGCATACAAGATTTATATTAATTAAAGCAATAGGTCTATATCTTATAATTAGCAGCTATTGACCAAAGTAATTTCTCAAACATATCTAAATTTAATTAATGATGAAACAACTCTCAGACTAATATCATATTAGTATAGATGTCAATTGTTTCATGCTATACTTAACGACAACTGATTAGTATGATCATTAAATTATAAACTAATCCTCAAGATTGGTTTGAGAAAGAAGCGTCTAAATCGGTTTATCTAATCACCGACTGATCACATTGTTGACCTTTCGCGTCTGAAAAAAATCTTAAACTTATATGAAAACTGGTTTCCTACCTATTGGAAGAGTTCTATGCTTTTTATTTTGAGCACGAGTGAAGCTGAATTTGAARAGACCCTACATAGTACCASAAAGTCCCAGGACTTAAGTCAGTGTAGTACATCAGTACCTGAACTCATCATTCAAACGAAGGCGCTTTAAAAATCGGGATTATAAAGCAATTATTGGAATGAGAATATTTGTATAAGCACAGTCACTCGTAAAAAAACTTTGCTGGGGATAAAAAGTCAAACGCTCAAGTACTACAACTATTAGCATTTCTTAATAAGCATATTAGTAAATAAGAGCACATCTCAAAACAAATGTCTGAACAATTTGATCTTCATAACTATGCGACTGTTGTCTTAAGTGCAAAAATGTACAATTTTATAACATTCTAAAGTCTTATAGTATTATCRGAGAGTCTTTAAAGATTGCATCGAATTAAAATTCCAGTTGTGTACATTTACTAATACGTATGTATATAAATATACACAGTAGGTGGCATGATTAACGCGCAGMCGAGCCCACAGCCAAAACAAACAGCTCTACTTCAAGAAATAAAAATACTCGTTTTGTATGACAATGCAAAAACAATTTACGGTATGTAGTATGGGAAGCCCAGCACTAAATTGACAGTGTCAGAAGTGGTCCATTTGTCTACTATACCAGACCATATGACGCTACCTTTGGCAGTTCCCACGACACTCAGGTCTACGTAACCGGAACGGATCAGTATTTTTTATCCGGTCAAGCACTGTGAATTCGGCAGAATTTTGCCGCTACAACAATAACAGCAACAATAACAACGGTTTCCTTGACAAAGGCTCAATGTGGCCTATTGAACGTTGTCAATTTAGTTTTCGCTATATTTGGTTAGCAGCCATCTGTCAGCTAAGTTCTTTTTAAAAAAATAAAAAATGTCAAAAGCAAGGGGTCGCACACACACAGATGTATAATTTCAAAGAATTTGGTTAGCAGATATTTTAAAAGCATTTTTTGTAGCCAGGAATAACCATTTCAAAATTCGGGTAAACGCAATTTCCGTTGGATGCTCGAAGGAAAATTGCTACGTAAAATACATAGATTGATAGCAATCACAAGGACTCGTAAAGCAAATAATGAATAACTCTGTGTACTAATTCAGCATTATTCCGATAATTAAAAAAAAACTTATAGCCTTATTGACTGGACAAATCTATTTAAAACTCAAATTCTAATTAATTTTAATTATCTAAATTAAACTACTAATAAAAACTAAAGTCACTCGACTAACATTTTTTGAACTCCCCAATTTAACAGCGGGTATTTTCAATTTATTTACRGCAAGCAATTTTAATATTGCCGTAATCCACCCACCGAACCATTTTTTAATCGAAAGTAATAAATATTCATATCTTATCAATAACTTCGCAGTTTCGCTAATGGGTTAGGTACTTACCAAACGTAAATCCTCGATGCCGTACAATACCGCTGTTAGGTTATCGTTTGCCATTTTTATTCTTGATAAGTTCTAGACAAAAATACGATATATAAAATTTAATTCACTGCAAGTGGAAGAATGTTAGAAGAATTTCCACAAATTGACTTTTCTGCAGCAAAGCAACTAACGAACTGAAATCTAGTGAATGTTGAGCGTCAAATGTTGACAATGTCACGTAGTTTTTTGCCGGTGTTAGCTGCACTCGGCACGCCTCTTCGTGTTTTTACATACTAAATAGTTACTGTATCCACATACAAATATTGTATAAATATACTCATGTACACAAAAAATCGAACACAACATAAAACATACATACATAAACATTTGTTTAAACTGTCGAGCGTGTTAAACGAATTAAGTCAAAAATTCTAAGTATAGCAATTAATATTCTGACTGTAACCACACGCACAAGTTAACACTTTCGTATTTAAATTCAGTTAAATTCTTTATATCCAGCTGTGTTTCGGTGCATATCTGGTTATCGCTTTTCTCGTTTTATATGAACCTATAATGCATTTGGAGATATGTATATAAAGTATGCATCCCCAGCATATACGGCGAAATTCTTCATAACCACCTATCGTCGCCGGGCTTTTGTCCTGCAAAGGCAGCTGTAAACATATGGGGGGCGTGGCTAAAATGAGTGTTTAAAATATATGCACATACATGTTCTTACATTCAGAAACTGCAATTGAGAACTATATTTCTACATGTGTATTAAATGTATACGAGCCAATGTCAGCCAGAAGTGAATGAATGGTAATTTCCCATTAATTGCAATTCAGCCACGGCGAATCAAACAGTATCAGTGCAAGTCAGTTTGTTTGCTGTGATCAGTTGAGGTATTATTCTTAAAAACAAATGTCGCAAAGCATTAAAAAAAAATTAATTAAAATTTAAAAAGTCAGCAACTATAAATTGTACACAATTTTCTTGACACATTTTATGAAAATTTGTCCGTTTATTTCAAAATATTGTCAATGTACGGCCGTTGGAACGTCCAGTTAGTCRGTTTGGTTTTATAAAAAATATTAATGATAACGTTGTGTTCATGAAGGTTGTCCGCTTATGAGAACTTATTGTCCATATACATAGGAAATTTTCACTAAATATTGAAAGAGTTARCTCATTTTTAGAATTACTGTACTTAATATAAGAAATTCCTTTCCATGAGTAGGAAAATTTTACTGAAACCCTTTTAGGAGAAGTTGTTGTAGCTATTAAGCTTATTATTTGTATATTTCMCGTAATCTCTTAACCATATACTTGCATTAAAGGCGTTGTATATGTGGGCCTTCAGGTCCAAGTTTTCCATAATAGTTTAAGTTAATTTAGGTACATACCTTAGTAGAAAAAATCAATCATTCTTTAACACTATATTTACGGAACCCGTCAACTTGACGAAATTCAATTTTACAATTAAATATCTGGAAGAATTCTTGATCAGTTTTAAACAGTTTCGGATTATAAATTAATAATTTCTTAGAAATAGTTTTAATGATTTTATAGAAAATTCTTTTCGTAACGGTAAGACTTGACAATTTAGTGAGTCTCTTCGAAGGTATAATTTGATTGTAATAGACTTTTGGGGAGTTTAAAGCTTCACATGTAAATATGTACTTCTAGGGAGTAGCTTCTGAGCCAATCTACTATATCAAACTGATACACTAAAAAGAACTAAAAATCATCTAAGATATATTGTTGTCTGGTAAATAACATGGTAAACTAAGTTCACCATGAAGTTTGTAAAACCCAGAAGGAAACTTGGGAGACCCTTTAAAGTAAATATATTAAATATATTTAGATCAGTTCCACGAGCGGAGTCGATTTAGTCAAGTCTCTCAGTCTGCTCATGTGTATTTACACGAACCAGTCTTAGTTTTAAAGAAATCGATCTGAAATTTCGCACACATTTTATTCTGGCGAAGTAACAGCACATTTGTCGGARTCGGTCCAATATCGGAYCACTATAGGATATATYTGCCATACAAACTAATCGATCAAAATGAAGTCCTTGTATGGAAAACATTTTTATTTGACAAGGTATCTTCACTATATTGGGCATAGATAATTATCCAAGTCAACGCTACAATTTCCAAATAAATTGTTCTGATTCGACCTCTATACCATACTACCTGCCATACAAACTGACCGAACGCAATCGAGATAAAGATCTTTTTATACCTTTTATGCTATAAGAAATGCACCTGTGAAGGATTTATACTTCGTGGAAAAGGAAGTTAATATATATATATATGTATGTATGGCTTTCTGTCTCAAACGTCTCTCTTTTCTATACAGCATATGTACATCGTCAAGTTTCTTACATTTATTAAAGTTGACTTAAGCTATTTTAAGGCRAAATTAAGTGTGAGTACGTCATTCGTTCAAACAGAAGCATATATAATACATATGTACGTATGTATATACACTAATATGTCAATATGTTATCTGTTTATATTTGTTTATGTAGAAATGCTGCAAATACTTGTATTTTCTGCGGATTCTTAAACTATCTATAGATCTATAGGTGGATATACTTATATAGATAAACAAAAACATATACTATATATTACCAT